>NC_056563.1:22519204-22535670 GCF_013358625.1 Macadamia integrifolia | reverse complement strand
GGGGTTTATGTAAGAACTGAGATTCCAATCACAATTATGTGAAAAGAAAAGAAATAAAATGATGTTTCATAAAATTCTTAGAAAACCACAAGGATGGTCAGTGAATTGAATATTGGTTTTGCTTCATACCTGCGGGTTGGTTGAGACCCCATGCAGTGAAGAATCTGCTTCAATTGTAGTAGCAGCTGCCGCAACCTTGGAATAGTTTCCACACCCAACATGAAGATATTTTGAGTAATCCATGTTCTTCCGTAGTCCAACCTTGGAGAGCTGGCTAATTACCGTGCTCCATCTCGGCAACATAGCTCAATTTGAAGACAACTCGATTTCGTCGCAACCTTAGAGATACAGGTTTGATCTCTCACCTACCAAATACAATGAAAATATAACATCGATTAATAAGATTTGTTTCAACAAATTTGATAACAAAATGCTGAACAAAGAAGAACCCCTGTTATTTCTTAAAATGGCTAATCGATTTCTCCCCAATTTGAAATGGGTTTTCAAGATCTCGACCAAAATTCTAAATTTTGGATGAAAATCAAACACCATTTTTCAAAGGTTGTAGCACTTGAAATAAACAAACAAGTAACACTAATACCAACCTCTTGAGTTCAAGTGAGAGAAGAAATTGTAATGGGTTCTTCTTCCTTCTTCGATCAGGCAAAACTGTGCCAAAAAATGCAGGGAACGGATTTGCTATGCTGAGGAGGAGGCTTGATTCTATGGCAACAATGCCGGAACATCCGTCTGAGAGGATACGTGTCTATAACTTGGAGAGTATGAGAATCAAAAGGTCCAAGACCAACGCTTCTCACGGGGAAATGGGTTTTTTTCCCAAATGAAGATGATCTATAAAGAGTTGTTTCGTGGATCAGTTGAAGCCATAAAAAAGGAATGGTTAGTAAAGATGAGTGTGCACTGTGGAGAAATCATAAAATGGGAGGTGAGGTTATATTTCGGAATCATCCATTATCACCTGTTTGTTCCGTGCTTCGCCGCTTTTTTGGAGATTGGAGAAGAAGCTTTGGCAGTCAGATTAGAATGGCCCTAAAGCTTGCAGCATCGTTTATTTGTATCGAGGGAAAAGTAGGATTAGCCGTAGATGCCTCTCACCCTCATGGATTGCAAGAATCGGGTCCCTTGCAGTAGATAAACCATCTTTCAACACAATTACATGGGACAAAAATCCTCTGCAATTCCCATATGGTGCAATTCTGTGAAATACCCATTTCAGTGACTGACACGTGTCACATACCAAATGAACGATCCAAATGTTATTCCACTTATAAAACCAATTTGAACCGAATCAGTGAAGAACCAATTTGAACCAAACCGTATCACAACAAACCGGTACATTTGAAATAAAAGGTGAAAGTTTTCCCTCTCTCCTCTTTCGACTCTCTCTCTTTCCCTCTCTCCTCTTACGACTCTCCCTCTCTGTTACGGGGTTTGATTCCACCCTAACCCTCTGTCGACTCTCCCTCTCGCTCGCGACTCTCTCCCTCTCGCTCGACTCTTCCTCACTTGACTCTCTCTCTCTCTCTCTCTCTCTGTGTTTCTCGCTCGACTCGCTCTCTCCTTCTGGTACGAAGCGCTTGCAAAGAAGGTATGAAATACTCAAAGCCTTCTCTCTCTCTTTTTATTTTTTTCTTTTTTGTTAATGTTAATGTCTCTACAAAGGGCCTTCTCTCTCTTTTATTTGTTTGATGTCTCTCTGTTCCTCGCTCGACTCGCTATCTCTGAGATTGAAATTTTTTTGAAGTATTTACATTGTACTTTGCACAAAGGTGCTCTGTGGTTTTGAATGCTGAAATATTAGGTTTTCTGTTCAATAAAATTTCAATTTCAAAATTTTTATTTGCTTGTTGTCTCTCTGTCTTTGTTCCTTGATCGGTTCGCTATCTCTGAAATTGAAAATTTTTTGAAGTATTTACATTGTACTATGAACCGGGTTTTTCTGTGGTTTTTAATGCTGAAATATTAGGGGGAAGGGTTGTTCTTAGCCACTTATCAGTAACATATGACTGAAGATGGGAATGCAGATTTAGGGTCTGATTTGAAAATCATTATTTTTATTTGCTCATTGTCTCTGTCAAACCTAAGAGATTTGCTGTCTTTGTTCTTGTTTTGTCTAGTATGGAGAATGTTTGCATGAATGATGCGAGTGAACCTGAGTTTGGGATGTTATTCAACTCAGAACAGGATGCATACGATTATTACAATAGTTATGGACGGGCAATGGGGTTTAGTGTTAGGAGACACTTTGTGAATAAAAGCAAGAAAGACAACACGACTATAACATCTAGGGGATTTGTCTGTTCAAAAGCTGGTTGTCAGTTGAGTGACAAGCGAGACATCAATATTGTTAACCCTCGAGCTGAGACAAGAACAAATTGCGAGGCACGAATGAACATATATTTGGTTGATGAGGGAAAATACAAGTGTCGTGACTTTGTGAGAGAACATAATCATGAGCTTCATACTACATCAACAGTTCATATGATGCGTTCACAAAGGAATATGTTAGACATACATAGGTATGAAATTGATTTGGCAGATGACTCGGGAATCAGGCCTAGATCCACAGTTGAGTTGATGGGTAGGCATGCTGGTGGGATTGAAAACCTAAATTATATGACTCAAGATGTTAGGAATTATCTTCGCACTAAAAGACAACGTGCCTTAACATATGGTGAAGCAGGTAGTTTGATGAAGTACTTTGTTACCCAAACTAGGAACAACCCATCTTTCACATACTCATTTCAGCTGGATAGTGAAGAACAAATAACTAACTTATTTTGGGCTGATCCAAAGATGATCATTGACTACACACAATTTGGAGATGTAGTCAGCTTTGACACTACATTTCGCACCAACAAAGAGTGTAGGCCGTTTGGGTTGTTTGCTGGATTCAATCATCATAGAGGGTGCACCGTATTCTGGGCTGCACTTTTATATGATGAGACAGTGGAATCTTTCAAATGGTTGTTTGAGGTATTTGCTGAAGCACATGGTGGAAAGGAGCCTATAACTATCTTCACGGACCAAGACAAAGCTATGGCTAGAGCATTAAAAGAAATGTGGCCTCAGACATGGCACGGATTGTGTACTTGGCACTTAATGCAGAATGGCATTACGCATTTGGGTCATATGATGAAGGATGGCTCTCATTTTCTTACAAATTTAAAGAAATGCATATACGAATACGATGTGGAAGATGAATTCGAGACAGTATGGTTTAATTTGTTGGACGAGTATGATGTTAAGAATAATGAATGGTTGCAGCGCATATATGGGCTTAAAAGTCAATGGGCGAGGTGCTATATGAAAAACACATTCACAATAGGCATTCGAAATACACAGCTCAGTGAGAGTCTCAACAGTGACTTGAAGGACTATTTGAAGTCAACTTTGGATATTGTGCAATTTTTTAAACACTTTGAGAGAGTTCTTAACCAGAAGCATGGTAATGAATTAAAAGCAGAATTTGATGCATAAAACAAGATGCCACGACTTGCAAATTCAATGTCTATTGTACAGAAACAAGTTGGGAAACTCTACACTCCTGTTATTTTTCAGTTATTTCAAGAGGAATACAATTGGATGACTGTTTGCACCATTATAAGTCGAACTGATGGGAATCCCCACATTTATTTTCGGGTTGGGATTTATGAAGCAGACTATGAGTATAAAGTATGTTGTAACCCACTTCAAGGAATTGTAGCATGCTCTTGCATGAAATTCGAGATTGATGGTATTCTGTGTTGTCATTGTTTGAAAGTTTTGGATGTGTTAGATATAAAGCGTATTCCTGAATACTATATTTTGAAGAGATGGACACGGGAAGCAACAAATATGGTGGTCAATGACAGTAGGGGGAAAGAAGTTGAACAAGATGTCAATTTGGACTGTACGCAACGGTATAGGCGTATTTGTCATGAACTTATTCAAATAGCAGTAGAAGCTTCAAATACAGTTGAGGGATACGAGTTGGTGAAGGATACTGCGAATGAATTAAGGTTGAAGCTTGGTGATATTAGAAACCCAGTTGATTGCCTTAATATGCCAATATTGACTGATTTCTCAAATGACATATACGATGGATTACGTTTGAAGCATAAAGAGAAAAATAAAAGAGGTGGTAGACGGTTAAAGAGTTGGATTGAAAAACAAGGAAAAGGAAAAAAAAAAGTGGAGGACCAAGTAACAGTCAACGATTACAAAACCAACAACCAACTACTGCACCAACTCCTACACATATGATGGATAACACAGATCCCAGTTACATGTCATTTATGGTGAGTAGGTTTAGTTTGTTATGTTGTTTGTTGCATTTTTTATTTTTCTTATTTAGTATGGATTACCCTAACATTCAATGTCACTTGCAGGATTCTATTTCCCATATATCATCTCAAGCATCTGCAGCTCATCAATTACTGGATGAAGATTATATTTAGATTCAGCTAATGAGGACTTCTTTTTTTACTATTAAGTTCCGTTAATGTGATGGCTTTTTTTGTGCTATTAAAACACAGTTTCATTGGATCTTTATTTTTGTGCTTATGTGGTTGTAGTCCAGGATTCTAAGTTTTTTTTTATTGATTTTTAGTCTATAACGTATTAACAATCTTTTTCGTAGGTAAGAAGTCTTTAGCTCAAATTGGCAGAGCATTTGGGCTAATGCCCAGGTTATGGTGGTTCGAATCCACCAAGACTTTGAAAAGTGAATGCACTGGATGTCTTACATTATGATTTGTTAACTTGCAAGTTTTAATGGCTGATTAGTTGATTGATTAGATTTGGTTTTGCTTTCTTTGTTGACTTGCATGTTTTATAATTTGTTAACTTATAGCTTGGTTTGTTCTGTCTCTGCTACTACTCATTCTTTGAGTCCTAGCTTTATGGGCATGGTTTGGTGTTCCTTTCCTTTCTGCCAGTTTCAGATGTGCATAACCCCAATTTGGGAACTTAACGGTGCATATTGCATTTTGGTTTTCCATAGTATTTCCCTTATTATAATGTGATGGTTGGGTTCATACTTTAGAGGAGAGTTATGGGAGAAAGAAAAAAAATCTGCCCAGAATTCCTCCTCCTCAGGCTATCACAGGGTCTTCTTGAGTCACAGACCAGCAGCAACAATTTTGGTTGACCAACTTAATGGTGCTGCTGTCTCTCACATGCTGTTGTCTTCCTGCTCATACTACTGTTGCATGTTGCTGTCCAAACTTGAAGCAAGCAAACTGAGGAGTGTAGTAGTTGCTGTCTAAGTTGAATTCTTGCTGCAAGTGCTCTTCTTGTGGCTGTACAAGCTCAGGATGGTAAGGAATTCATCCCTAAATTAAAGATCGTTCCATTTTGCAAGCATGCAGCCACCCAGGATTGGGAACCTTGGAATGCATGTGAGGGAATTGAACTGAATTCAGTTACAGAGACTGAATATATATATATATATATATATGCATGGATGCTGCCCCTGTATTGCTTGGGTGGAATTCACTTTTCTACTAGTCTTTGCAGTCTCTCATAGCTAAATTTGAGATAGAATGTGTGGGAGTGGACCAAGAAGAAATCAAGTGATTTGCAAGAACTTTTCTGGAAACTATAGAAAAAGTTACATTTCTTGTGGTGTGTTTCAGGGAAGGGTGGAAGCTTGGAGCATGAAACTGTTTATTATAATTTTATTTTCCTTTTCTATTTGTGGGAGTCAAAGATAGAGGAGGTTTAGGAAGAAAGTTGTCTAAACTTTCTTTCTCTCCGTGGAGTGTATACTCGGTTTGATCAGGTTAGCCTACTTTTTTTGTTTGAGTTTTCTTCCTTAACAGTAGAATATGTCTGCAGAAATTCTTAGCAAAAAGAAAGAAATGATTTTTGAAAACAAGGCTCATGCTTCTCTCATTAAATAATGATTTATTTTTCAATTACTTGTTATCTCTGATTTTCTTTCTTCAAATGATTTTATAGTACAACAGCATAGTTGTGCTATTTAGTCCTCTTAATTTCATCAGTTTTGAATGAGCCCTCAGAAGCAAAGCCAGTGTTGTATTCATGGAAGTTCCCCTTAGGAAAAGAAACCTGTTGGTTGGCATCTTCTATACTATTTGCATTAATTGAAGCCACTGTTGCTTCCATAGACTCTCTTGGAGCTTCAAGCTTGATGCTATTTTTCTCTGTGTTAATCCAGAAACCAGATTAAGACAACAAAATGCTAATGTTTTATTTAAAATAAAGCCAATTGAAAAGGTTGGGGACACACAATACGATGTACCTTGCGTCCCAGATATGTTCTGGTTGCCCATCTCATTGCCCATGTCAACAACCCAAATAGTGCACTCTGAACACAGCTCGGCTGAAGTTGCTGTAATCTGTTTCAATACTTGAGTTCATCTAACAGAAGAATATGAAGGTTAGAGTCTTAAAATTGGGTCATCAACAAGGTGAGTGTGCCTGACTTTTGAATAAAATAGCTAGTTCATCTATTGCTTAAAGCATAAGCCTTAATTGGGTCATCAACAAGGCCACTGAAAAACAGGAAGAGAGAGAGAGAGAAAGAGAGAGAATATTGGATTTAGATTAGTGGAAAGCTTACTTTCCTTTTGAAAGATATTCTGAAAAAGACATTTCCTAGTATTGATAACAAGGCTGCCAACTAGATCTCAGTTATACCACCCCCCCGAGACACTTGGTATGCATGATCCATGTTTAGAAGTCCAGAGTGATAGTTAAGGAAGCATTGTTAATATATAAATATAGTAGTCTTGATTACTGTTAATGACACCACTGCCATACATTATCTAGAAACACAAGATAAACTACATGTATAGTGTAATAATATCTATAGTGCTATTTGATCCCATTGCTTATGAGGGCTCAAATCTAGTTTATGCTCTATTTAGTCATCTTAATTTCATGCTTCATATATCCATACTACCTTTTAATGGCATATCTGTCATTTTGTTTTTCTCTGACTTTCTCTGTTTTGGAATGGTAAGTAATTACTTCTGTATTAGATACCTTGCAAAAAATTTGATTGTTGTTGTAGGAAACTTTGCATAGGCATCCGCATGAAAATCAGTCGAATGCACTTGAAGCTCCTTCACATGGATCTGATGTGGAGGAAGCAATCCAAGAAACTGAACAGATAGAGTCATCAAGTTCTAATGTGAGTCTTTGGAAGAACTGTATTTTTCCCCTCTCCCTTATCCTTTTTTCTTCTCCAAATTGATTCAATCATTGACAGAGAAGTTAGTGCAGCTGGATCTGACTGGATCCAGCAGAACAAAACACAAAGCATTCTGCAACCATGAGGGCATGACAGCAGTAAGGTAGACCACTTAAAAAAAAAAAAAACACACTCACACACACAACTCTTGAAAAACCAGCAGAAGGACATGACAGTAATAAGGTAGAACACATTCGTTCACTTTCAAAGTCTTGGTGGATTCGAACCACCATAACCTAGGCATTAACCCATGTGCTCTACCATTTTGAGCTAAAGACTTCTTACCTACAAAAAAGATTGTTAGTACATTATAGTTACAAGGAAATAATCATAATAATAACCCCACATATGGTTGGCAATGACGGAACCAACTTCATTAATGAAATAATAGTTCTATTTACAAGGATGTTACATAGAAGACATAGCACGAAAGAATTAACACCCAAATACACACGAAGATGGTTAAACCATAATAATGGTTGAGCAATGACTGATCCACTACTACTTGGTTCCGCACATTTGGACTATAGGGTGGTTGACGAATAGCCGAGATGACCCGTGTGTTCCTATTAACACTTTCATTCGAATGACTTGCTCCTGTGTCTATAGTGTCTATGCAGTCCCTCAACGCTGGGTCCAACCAAATGAAAGAACCCGGATGTTTTTCACCTAATGGACATCTGTAAAATCGTCGTCCAGGATTCCTCAACGTTCGAGAAGTCCGGATGACCATCACCCCTTCACCACAGCTACACATTCGCTGTTGTGCATCCATTTCTTTGTAAAATGCAATACCCCTAAGAGAAGCTTACATAAAAAGGGCTCCAACAGTGACAAAAAAAATATAATTGACATGGATATTTGATGGACAATATACTCTACCGAGTATGTAACGCTTAAATTAACATGATATAAGAGAAGATGCCAAAAGGAAACTAGTAAAAAAAAATTCAAGGCAAAAAGCAAACATCAATGTATGGTTTATAGAATATCTTTTATATGTCATATGTCACCGATAAGTGGTTAAGAACAACCATTTCCAATAATATTTCAGCATTCAAAACCACAGAGCAACTTTGTGCAAAGTACAATGTAAATACTTCAAAAAAATTTCAATTTCAAAGATAGCGAATCGAGCAAGGAACAGAGACAGAGAGACAACAAGCAAATAAAAATATTGAAATTGAAATTTTATTGAACAGAAAACCTAATATTTCAGCATTCAAAACCACAGAGCAACTTTGTTCAAACTACAATGTAAAAGAGAGAGAGAAGGCTTTGCAGAGACATTAATATTTACATGAAAGAGAGGGATGTTCATTCTTCGAACCGTATTTCATACCTTTGCAAAGAACGCTTCGTAACACAAGGAGAGAGCGAGTCGAGCAAGAAACAGAGAGAGAGAGAGTGAGGAGTCAAGCGATGAAGAGTTGACAGAGAGGAAGAGTCGACAAAGGGGAGAGAGTTGAGAGCGAGAGCGAGATCAAGAGAGTCGAGAGAGGGAGGGAGAGTCGACAGAGATGGTTAGGGTTTGAACCAAATCGTAACAAGAGAGAGAGTCGTGACAGAGAAAGAGAGAGAGTCGAAAGAGGAGAGATTTGTGAAACTTTCACCTTTTATTTCAAATTTATGAACCAAACCGGTTTGTTGTGATACGGTTTGGTTCAAATTGGTTCTTCACTGATTCGGTTCAAATTGGTTTTATAAGTGGAATAACATCTGGACCGTTCATTTGGTATGTGACACGTGTCAGTCACTGAAATGGGTATTTCACAGAATTGCACCAAATGGGAATTGCAGAGGATTTTTGTCCTTGTCTGAAATTCTCATCTCGTACAATTCCATACAATTCCACCCTCTCCTTTTTACTTTTTTTCTTTCTTATTTTTTTAGTTGTTATTAACCATGGTTTCAAAAATCAGGGAAATTGGATAGAGAATCGGTTGATTCACCTTTGAATCGGTATTAACCGAGTGTGACCAATTTTCACTGGTTATTAATGATGATGTTGGTTCCAAGTTTAAAATCCTTGGAAAGTAACTTTTTCTCCTCCCATTGGTTGAGACATTAGCTCTAGGAAAGTTGGCGGTATATATAATCTCTTTCCAATCGTTTAATAAATAGTTCGATTTTGGTTTTAAAATGAGATTTCTATTTTGATTTTACAAATGAAATTGAGTACATTTTGATTATATATATAAGAGGGGACAAAGTTTTTGTTGAATAGCTATTCCTACGGCCACAGATAGAAGGCATGAAAAATGACCACCCTACCCTTTGGGGGGAGCTCTCGACCATAATACACATGCTTGTAGAATAGATAACATATATATTTTTTAGGAAAATATTAGGTATGATAATGAGTCTCTTATAATGGCATATTGATAAATTATTTTTAACACCCTTTTTATATCATTCTAAAATAAGACTATGGATCATACTTCAAGAAATTAGATTGGATCAACCTGAATTGTTTATATTGGATTGGTGTCAGCTGTCCCCAATCCTAATTTTGGTCGATACCATATCACTGAATCTTACCATATCTCTGAATGATATCATATCGCTGAATGGATATAGACGAAGGGTAATAAGCATGGTTTAAAGTATCTCCAATACCGATACGATATCTTCCGATGCATATCTTAAATTTAACCTATTGATACGGCAACCGATATTGATACTAATCCTTGATCTTTAGCATAGTTAAGCATATATCCGATACAATACGATACCCTCTGATACGTATCTTAAATTTAACCAACCAATACAGTAACCGATATCAATACCAATACTTTAATCCTTGGTAACAAGGTAAAAAATGAATTTTTTTTTATGACAATCAAAGGTATTTCTGTCATATCCTGGCCGATATGAGCCGACCAGATCAGGATCGGATTGGAATCGGTTCTGTCTGATCCAAGACCGATTCCGGTATAAACTTCTGAGTTCCAATTTCCAAGAGACTCTCATCTCACTTCCCTGCTCCTGGGAGTAAAGGAAAGACAAACAGATAAGATGCTGGAAGCTTGAAAACTCAGAGAAGCCATGCAGCTAATCTCAACCACTTCTCTCTCATCGTTTCCATGTAAGGCCTCTCTCTCTCTCTCCGTGTCTGCGTTTCCCATATCTGACGAAGATGAGGTCGAAAAGGGTCTTCGAACTGACATTTTTAATTCTCATAAGTGAGAAGAGGACTTTTGAATCATGGGATTTGCTCAAATTTTTGTGGGTATCTAGAGCATTATTCTTTTTTCTCATATTTTTCTCAGGAAGAACTTTCTCTGGTTCTTCTGCCTTAAATGACTTCCAGAAATTGATTCTCTCTTTTTTGCTAACGAACCCTCTTCGTGCAGGCAGAACTCCATCACTGGAACCGACACTTAGGTCCTTCTGTTTCCAGAAGAAACAAACCCTGCTATGCTGCTTCACTCGCAATCACAGTGATGACAAGTAGGAATTTTGGGTGAATATTAATTTTAAAACCTTTGTGGTGTGTCTTTAAAGATGGTTTAATTGCTTATGATGAACAGGTTATGGACGAGTAGAGAATTCTCCGGATACACACTGTTTTCCGCAGAGAATTTGAGGAGGAGGTACGTCCTGTTCTTTTTAGTCTCCTCAGGCTTGTTTCCTACATCTGCATCTGGAAAGACGAAGAGTAAGAGCGGGTATGATGAAAAGCGCTTGCTTGAACAGAACAGGCGGATGCAAGAAGCCAATAATGTTCCTCCGGACTTCCCAAATTTTGTTAGAGAAGGTTTTATCTTGTTCCTTTTATACTGTTTTAGATAAAAAGAAGTGTGTGATGAGATTTCGATAATACCATGAGCTAGTTCATCTTAATTCATTCATAAACATTCACAATCTGAAAGAATCAATGTAATTGCATTCACTAAAGGATATTTATGTGGCATATTAGCACTATGATTCCAATTATATGAATGGGTGCTATATCATACCTCTGTACTCTGCTGCCACCAAGGCCTAAAATCACATCACTGAGACTGATTCTTCAGCCCACACTCAACTTGATCTTTGTAAATTGTGAGGCACAACCACTAAATTCTAAAGAAAAGAAAAACTGTGAAAAACATACAATTTCAGAGGAAGGTCCATATCTTTCTTTTTTTTTTCTTAAGAATGAGTCGAGTTTATGTTATTTCCTACCGTAACTGTACAATTCCTTTGTTTAAACAACTGTGGTTTGCTATGACATAGTTTTAGCCAGACTGACTTGACCAATGGGGACTCTAGGTATGTTAAGACTAAGTTCTACTTAAATAGTACAATCCATGTTTGAATCCTCCAGCGTCATGAATTAGATATGTAAATATGTGAATTTATTAGAAAGATTCAGAAATATCCATTAGTAAAGCTCATTTTGAAACTTCTTGTTGCAGACTGTTGGATTGTGCAGATGGTTGGCACCTTCTGCTCAATTCCATTTGGTTAACAAAAATGTTTGGAAAATTATTCAGGTTTCCAGGTAAAGGTTGTGGCATCTGACAACTACGTAAAGTGTGACTCGGGACTTATATACTCGGATATTGAAGTTGGTAAAGGTGATTGCCCAAAGGCTGGTCAACAGGTTTACTTTCACCGTCTTATAAAGTTAGGCTTCCTTTCCTGATAATTACTGTAGATTTGGTTTTAATTGCAAAAATGGCCTTCAAAGTTCAAATATAGGAATGGCTCGTTGTGAGAAAATTACTGTCTTTTCATGGCATATGCTAGCATGTTGATCTCATTGATTTGAAACTGAATTGAGCTTACTCTAATAACTAACTTTGGAAGTATTCCATTATTTTAGAGAAGAAAGGCAATTATGAAGTAATGTTTCTCTTTGTGCCATTAAAGAGGACTAGTTCATATATATATATATATATATATATCACCCAAAGTATATTCATTTGGAGGCCAAGTTTGGTGAGAACTGATGATTTGGCAAAGAGGGGGTGAGTTGGCCACTATTTTTGTGGGACTCTACTAACCATAGTTTGTAAGAATCATCTAGCTTCATATTGTGTTGTAATTTTTTGTGGGTGATTACAGTGATCACCCTATTTTGGGTTGAATCGCTATTCCTATTCTCTGCCCTTAACCCTTCCCCGGCCTATTTTAGTCAAGTAAATCGTGATCCTCTTCCAAAGATCTACATGTCATTCACTGACAATCTGATTGCCTTCTTGCAGCACTTGACTTTGCATTGACCATTTTTAAGACTATTACTACCTTTTGTTCTACCAAGACAGGAAAGATGTAGTTTGTGAAGTATTTAAAGCAAAGGTTTAATGCATGAAAATTCATATGGATTCTCAAAAACCCCAAATAAGTGATTTTCTGCAGTTTCCCAATAAAATTTAATGAAATTACCAAGCAATGTTGATACACTTAAAAAAAAAAAAATTAATTGAAGATGGGGTTTCTTTATAGATCATCTTCAACAGGTTGCTCTAATTTAAGATGGGGTCTCTAGACATTCCTTGTATTTGGGCCCCTAACCCATTGTGTAGTCATTTGGTGGGTTCTTGGCCTTTGATGGCTCCCTGTTGCTGTGTTGTTTTTGTCTTCTTGTATATTTTTTCTTTGCTCCTAAAGTCCTAATAAAAATCTTGGTTAACTATCCCCCCCTGAAAAAAAGAAAAGTTTAATTCAGGTTACTTTGATGACAGGTGACTTTTCACTATGTTGGCTATAATGAATCAGGTCGTCGTATTGATAGCACATATTTTCGTGGTTCTCCTGCAAAGATCCGGATGGGCACCAATGCATTGGTTCCAGGTGAAAAATTATGCTTCAAAGTGGATAATTATTCTTGTTTCTTTCTTCATGAATACCATGACTATTGTTAACTGATTGAATCAATGCAGGATTTGAGGAAGGAATTAAAGAGATGAAACCTGGGGGGAAGAGAAGAATAATCATTCCTCCAGAACTTGGACCACCAGTATGTTTGGGATTTCTTTATCTTTCTGTTTTTCAATTGGACTATTACTCTTATTTTCCTTTTAAGCAGTGCCATTGAAACTCCATTTTTTTGCGCTGAACACTTATCTGCCTTTCTTCAGAACAGTGAGTTAAAAGGTTGGAGTGCTAGTACTCCCCCTTTTTATTTTCCATCTTTGGTTTAGTGAAAAATCAATGACACTGCTGACTATCTGTACTCTTACAGTTGTGGACTCTGTAGGTCTGTCCTGGTGTAGGTTCAGTGAAACAGTTGAAACATGGACACTGTTGGTTTCAGCTGTGGATCTGACCCCTCCCCCCTAGATCATTTTAATTCACCTTCCAGCAAGTAGTCAAGAATTTCAATGGTTCATTGGAGTTTATTCCAACATTTCCCCCTACAAATGGCAATTGGTCCAAATAAAACCCTTTTGAATGAGAGGCATTTACTGAATTTGTTTGCTTTTCTAGGTGGTTTTGATCATTGGATCAGGAATAGTAATGAAGTGTTTTTGTATTTTACAGGTGGGCCCATCTACATTTTTCAGTTCAAAACAATTTGAGGTTTTCGATGTGGAATTACTTGATGTTCAAGATTGTCAGAGGAGGACGATAGGTTTTTATTCTGATGTCGTCTGCAACTAAGTTCTGTTGCATGTTCTTTATCTTCATCTCCATACAAAGACCTATATACAGATTTTGAATCGAGTTTCAAGAGAGCAGATTTCATTTCCCCCCTTCCCCGTATATTTTTTGGTTTGCGTATGTGGTTTTAGCTAAGAGAGTTGCATCATCTTGGTTGGAAGTCTTGGTAGTGAATGTGTCTTTGACATCTGAGGATTTAGATTCCTTTATAATGGCCCGCCCTTGAAAACACTAACCCACCAACACAAGGAGTTTGGAGAGCTCAAGTACTTATCAAGGATAAGACCCACAAGAAAAATATGACAAAAAGGGAACGGTTTCTCTGAACTAGCGGTATATGGGAGCACACCAATCAGAGTAAGGATGTGAATTTGAAATCGAAACCGTTTATCGAAATCAAAGTGAACCGTTTACATTAAAATTGTAAAACTGTTTAGTAAATGGTTTGGTTATAGTTTTAAGTTTAAGACTGATTAGTTAAATCGGTCGAGTTGGTTTTACCTGTTTAACCCGTTGGTTTCAAATCGAAATGGCGCTGTGAACATCAAATCGTTTAAATTATCAAAATCGATTCGATTAAACCTTATAAGTTATAACCATCAAATATTTGATTGCTTAAACAAGACATAATGGTTTAATTTAGGAAAAAATTAAGGACCACAGAGGATGTCCAACAATCTATTCAATAATTTACTCCTATTATGTAGTTATGTAGTTAAATTCTTGCTTGTTTAATGTCTCGTTTAATTTGATACAAGATTGAAACGTTTATCAATAAAAGTAAATTTTCATAAGCAAGTGAATAAACTAACAAATTAATTACTAATCGTTTAGAAATGATATGGAAGAAATCAACACCGTTTAAAAACTGTGGAACCGAAACTATTTACTAAACAATTGCTATTTTTGAAAATGCAACCATTTAGTAAATGGTTTGATTTTGGTTTCAGCCAAATAAATGTGAACCGAATAGAATTGCACCGTATGCACCGAAACTTAATTGATTATACCCTTAAATCAGAGCATGCTTCGGCAGCTCACCAATAGGGAGGGGGTAGGGATAGAAGGGTAGAGGGAAGAGCTGGCTGGCGTAATCCACAATATGGGTTTGAGGACTTTGACTTTCATCTTTTCTGAAGAGCTTGCCTAGCAAGATGCAAAAGGTACTTATTGTGCTTCTTTCAGTTCTCTGTTACATTTTCCATTCTGTTTTCGCTTTCTTTCTTTATCTCTTCACTTCTATCTTCTTTGGGGGTTCACAACAATTCTTCCATTTTCTTCCTGTCCTTGCTCCTTCTCTGTAAAATAGGAGATTTTAATCAGACATATACAATGAAGTCTTACTAGGACTGGAAAAAGATAAACCATACAAAGAAATAAGTTAGAACTTAAAAGTCATATAAAATAATAGTGTGCTGATTATGAGTGAAACACCAAGATATACAATTTTCAGAAGACCACAAATTCACAACTCACAAGTATAAAACAGACATAGGAGAACCCTGACCTACCTAGGATGATGGGGCGCAAGTGTGACTGCAAATTTGGGTTGTTGAGCTGTGTTGGCTCCCATCATTTTGTTTTTGTTTTTGCCAGAGATCGCTATCGCTGTCGCTGTCGCTGGCGCTGTACCAACACAAGACCAATGGGAGTGCACACAAAGGCATATACACGAATATGATTATTGATTTCACAAAGGTGGGGTGACAATTTCACTTGCTCAAGTGTTTAGGCGCAGGGACCAGGCAGCCTTCTTTCCCTTTTTCTTAATACCTAACAGGTCTATAGTGATGGAGCAACAACAGCCAGCATCTCTTTACCCACAATAATAGGTTTCCTTGATGATAGAGAATCAAAGATTTGTCTTTTGTAAATTTACAAAAAGAGGTTGAAGTTTGCATAGAAGGAACCCACGCGCAACATTCTTGACAAGAATCTGTCATTGCCCTTTGAAGATATGCTTGACTGCTTGAGAGGTGGATAAGTACCAAATCCATATTTTCCTAGCCATGAGCGTGGCACCCCTTTTATGTACCATATCCCTACTCATGATCAAAGGGTCGAAGCTGCAATTTTTAGCTAAAGACAATGTTTGGAACTTCTATCATGACCCTTTTCAATGCAAAGATTGCATTCAAAAAAGGTTGGAGGCACTGTTGTAATGGATCACACTTAAGCACCAAATGCAATGGAAATTCAAAATGAATTCAGCTCCGTTTGGTTGTGAGGGGAATCAAAGGAAAAGGAAGTGAAATGTCTAAACTTACAAAAATAAACTTTTGTAATCATTACCCCATGTGATTATATCACTAACTCCAAATCACTCCATCTGGTTATTAAATTTCACTTTACTTTTCATCTTAAAATCTTTGCTATAAAATATAAAATATATCAGCACTGAATATGGTAAGAAATTTTATATAATGTATATCATCACTAAGTATGGTAAGAAATTTTATATAGTCTATATCATTACGTGGAGTAATGATTACAAACGTTTCCTTTTTAAGTATGAAAATTTCACTTTTCTTCCCTTTAAATTTGCCTTGCAATCAAACATCGCTAAAGTGACTTTTTTTTGGATGAGTAAATAATTTATTTCCGAGAAGAGAAGAATATACAAGGGAGAAAAAGCGGGGGGGGGGGGGGG
>NC_056563.1:22516251-22519184 GCF_013358625.1 Macadamia integrifolia | reverse complement strand
CAACAAGAAAGCCAAACCGAAGGGAATCAAAAAAAATATAAAAGACAACACAAAGCTACAACAAAGACAAGAAGGGAAGGGGAGCAGCTTTCAACTGACAGCTCAAGTAGGCTGAATGAGGTCAACCTGAAGGTTCCAAGAAGAAATGATATAACAGTTTTTGGGTTAAAAGGGACGGAGCGGGGGAAACGAGTGTGAATGCTCTGGACTTTAGAAATAACATCAAAATAGATAACTTTCCAAATCTGGTCCAGAGACCTAGATTTGGGGGTCCTTCTACGAATATTGCGCTCCATCCAGAGATGGTTTATAGTAGCGCAAAAAGCCAATTTACCCACAGTGTCACAGATAGAAGGGCTAGAAAATGTCATATCAATCCAAATGTATTCTCTATCAAAGGGAAGGATGGATCTGATATTGGGCCAGCATTTGGAGATAACAGACTTCCAAACCACGGAGGAGAAAGGGCAAGAGAAAGAAGAGGTAGGGAATGTCTTCAGTACTTGAGGGGCAGAGATAACAGGAAGGATTAACAGGTATTAGGCGGTGGATAAGAAAGGCTTGAGTAGGGAGATAGTTGAAAAGGAGCTAAAGTGACTTCATTTGGGAAGACAACCACTTATATGAGTGAATGCATACATAATAACTGGTCAAACATCTTCCCTCTTATAGAAAGGAGAGGAAGGTGTGAGGGAGATGATTCCAGGAGACAATCGATGAGCCATTGCATTGCGTAAGCTAAAAATTTGCAGCTTCCCATTCTTGTGCCTGAAAGGAACTCATGTACACCCGGCAATCCTTTTTTCCCACAGCTAGTCAGCCATTTAAACCAAGTCACGCAGGGTCAGCTTCCTGCAACCAGACAAGAAAATAATAGTCCAAATTCAGGTATGAAAAGCAGAAGTTCCAGGTCCCCCATGAAGCCGCCCCTTTCTTCATGCACACAGCAATTTGGACAATCTTTATCACCCACATAGTAGTGGTTGGCAAGTTATTAATCAATGCTCTCTGCAGATTTGAAGGAGAGCTGGTGCAGTATTTACTGATTGTTTTGCTTCTCTTGTGACTTAGTCAGAGTCAATTCTTTTTCCACCACTGCAGTCACTTTAACCAGATATATGACTGTAAAATAGATGATCAGCCCCTATGCAATCTGCTGGGCACTGTGGAAGGAGAGAAACTTTTGGGTTCAGACCCCCCCACCCCCCCAAGAAAAAAGAAGTTGGGAAGCTTCCATCAGACAATTTCTATGTTTACATTTTGTTACTCAAAAATCGTTACATGAGAGCTCTATAGACAATCGTTTCAATGTTGAGCCCTATTTGCTTCTTTGTGGTACAACCTTTATGACTGTGCACTGATAAATACAAGGCAGGGCTCGACAGTAAAACTAATAATACAGAAATATAGCATAAGCCCAATCAAATGGCACAATAACCATTAACCATCCCAAAAAATGATTGGTTATTTATCTTCTTCTGTAGGTGCCTGATGATAAATTATTTTTTCATTTGAACTTACCGGATCAGCATGATACTGCCCGTAAAATGCATAGATACCAACTGAAACAATGCTGAGGACCACAAATCTTATCCATGCTTCATAGTGTAGCTGCAAAAAAAAAACACATGATCATAAATCTTTGAATTATTTTCCTTGTTGTTTTAGCCTCAATTTTATCCAGAATTAATTTTCACACTGTTCATCATGTTCATATCCATTAGAAGCAAACCTGACCAAACAAGAATATGTTGAAGAAGATGCAAACAGCTGGAACGATGGGAACTCCTGGACAAGAAAACCCTGATGGTTCCACATAGTCCTAAATGAAAAACAGAAAGATGCATTTTAGTGAAAGGAAACTAGGGGATTATTTAAACAATAGTTCTTCTTGGTTCGTTGATATGCAAAAGGTCACAGCAAACATGCAAAAATTATTTGGTAATGTCCGGACTCTTTGCTGCCTTAATTGCCACAACTAGAAGAAAAGCTCAATTCTACCATGTTTCTTCAATCTACAGATACAGAACAATAACCAGGTAAGCAAAAGAACTTCTTGTTTCCTGGAAACTACTGTCCCACAAGAGAATACCAGTGCAGGAAAAATGCAGCGATCAGCCAATATTCAAGTTACTTAATCAAAACCATTCTGTGAACACGGACACGAGAAATATCACAAATGATAGTATACATAAGAGGAAGAAGGGCCTGGATGGAATTAGTTTATCAACCAGGATTAGGAAGAGCCAAGTAAAATTTCAAGCAAGTCCAAATTCCCAATGCTTCAATTGAACAGAAAGCAAATGGATAGCAGCATTAGAACGTCAAGCGCAAAAGACCTTCCATGGTCTGAGTATCCTGCTAAACATGGTCTTTGACAAAGGTTCCACCCAATAATGAAAGGGTAATGGTTGGTCTTTTTTTTTTTTTGTGTGCATGTGTGTTCTGGGTTGATTGATATTTCTGACAACATTACTGCTGAGCTAAAGGCAATTATCAATGGCTTTGGAATCTCATCCTCTCATGGTTGGCAGGATGTACTGGTTGAAATTCAGCTTTGGTCACTAGGTGGCTGAGTTCCAACTCTAATGGCCATTGGACGTTCCTTCTCGTTAGGAGAGATAGTTTTTCTGTCTGGGTGGAAACTTTTCTTTCTTTTGTAGGATGAGATATCCACAGATTATTTGGCTGATGAGTTAGACAAATAGGGGGGTGATAAATTGGGCTTTCTTGTATTCTTCAAGAGAAAAATGAAGGGTATATGACCAGCTATTGACCAATATCATTAAATTATTCTCTCCCTCAAGGTCCACAAAAAATGCCATTAGATCTCATCAGAACATTGAAAGTCCAGCTGTATTGGACAATGTAGCACACTAGCACTTATGCTAGATCAACGTCTTCTTGCCCCTTCCTCCCTCTTTTTTTTTTTT
>NC_056563.1:22516116-22516218 GCF_013358625.1 Macadamia integrifolia | reverse complement strand
TTTTTTTTTTTTTTTTCAGACATAAATTATTTGGTTACAGTTCGGCCCACCCATTTTCTTTTTTCCTTCCTTCTCTTCTCTCTCTTTTCTTTCTTTTTTTTT
>NC_056563.1:22496056-22516096 GCF_013358625.1 Macadamia integrifolia | reverse complement strand
TCGGGGGCATTGTGCTTCATTAAATAACTTTCCAAAGTATTCACTAGTTGGGGGATTGGCTCGTAAGAATGCAAGAGTTCATGGAAAAAGTGAAGTGAATTTCATTGATGAACTCCATTAAGAAAATAAATAATAAGTATAATTTGGAAATGGTACTCACTTGTCGATAATATAGAGCAACTGCAGCAAGTATTCCTGTTATTATAGGTACCAGCAACCAGATAAGAGCATCAAAACGGTAGCAAAGCCCTGCAACAAACCCACTGCAGGCAACTGCGACAAGGCATATGACACCTTCCCGCCAATTTGAAATCCACCTTGAAGAAACTAGACTTGATGCTCTATCCTTCCAACGAAGGCTTACAACACATGCTGCAACGACAGAGTAGCCTGTCTGCAGGAAAAGCGATATCATGTCAAGCACATGTAACAATTTTAAAATATCAAAAAAAAAAAAATTCTCAGCATGTCAAGGAGAAAGGTCCAAACTCCATACCAACGAGCCAACCGAAAGAATGTGTGAGAGTACATGTACATTAAATAGTCCTCCCAAGATGCCAGCAACCACACCAACCCAAACCTGAGAGTGAACAGGAGTGTGACGTGTACAGTGTACTTTTGCAAATATTGAAGGCAGTAGACCATCCCTTCCAAGCCCAAAATATAACCGAGACTGCTTATGAGAAACATGCAAACATTAAATACACGGAATCACATAATGTGCCATTAACACAAGTCAATTACATTGAACTCTGAAGTGACTCACCTGAACATACAAGCCAACTAGAAGGGTTGTAGTAAGCCCAGCAACAGCACCTATGCTAATCAATATAGTAACATATTTCAAGCCCTTTGATGTAAAAGCTGCAGATAAGGGAGCATCTTCACCAAGAAACTTGTACGGTACCATTCCAGTGATCACTAAGCAGACAGCAACATATAATATTGCACAAGCAAGAAGACTTCCAAGGATTCCTATTGGTAAATCCCTCTGAAGGTTCACAGGAGGCCAGAAAGAAACAGATAAAAGGAGTTAAGAGGAATCACATAGCTCTACAACTAGGTAAATAGAGTAAACATGTGCCAAGGTGGGACGGCTAGCAAGGAAGGATGTTGACATACCTGTGGTTTTTTAGATTCTTCAGCTGAATTAGCCACTGCATCAAATCCAACGTACGCAAAAAATACTACTGTTGCTCCAGTCATTACTGCTTTAAACCCATTTGGAGCAAAAGGAGACCAATTTGATACGTCAACCTCAAAAGAACCAACCGCAATGACAATGAACACAATAATTAACTGCATCAAAATTTCAAAGGTATCAGTTTCTCAGGGCAGAAAACTTCTTATTAAAAATTGATCATTATTTTATTTTGACAGGAAATTTTGGAGATCATATAAAGGTCAATTATGCAGTTTATGAACATGACACAGGTGCAAGAATATGGAAAACATAAGAAGTATTGAAACACAGTTCCTAATATCAATAAAATATAAGACTAATAACCAATATAGACCACAAAGTGAGTTGGTGTGTGTGTGTGTGTGTGTGTGTGTGTGTGTGTGAGAGAGAGAGAGAGAGAGAGAGAGAGAGAACTAAAATGAGAAAACCTGTGTAGAAGATCACTTGTCAAAAATGTTTGTTACCAGCAATTTCAAATCAGAATTACAAGGATGCATATTCATGTAGAAGGGTAAACTACCCAGACCATGATAGTTTACCAATGAGGTTATGACACGTATGGTATAGAAATAGCATAACGATGGCCTACTAAATACTAGTGCTTTTGTGGTACATGTGAACATGGAGAGTTTTTTTTTTTTTTTTTTTTTTTTTTTTTTTGGGGGGGGGAGGTGAGGGTTTCCCAATGTGAGACAACTGGCGGTTCCCAACTTTACAGCAGAGGCACAGATAATCTCAATGTTTAATTAAACATGTACCTCTCTCTTCTTCCAAACTATATTTCATTCACAAGACAGGCACACTGAAGGATAGTCCATTAGTGGAAGTAAACAACAACAACATCCAAAACCTTATCCCAACTTAATGGAGTCGGCTACATGGAGATTCCAAGCAAGGACAAGCGCGAGGATCCATGCAAAAAGATTGACGGGTTATAGCTAATTATAATAAGTGTCGGCTGTCAACCTGACGTACCACTACAAATCAGACATAGGCTTATAATGACAAACTAGAATAAGGTACCGGCTATCTACCTGACGTACCCATCAATGGAAGTAAAGTGGTAGGATAAAAGAACCACCTTTGTGATAGTCATAATTGAGTTCAAAGCAGATGATTCTCGAACACCGAGGCAGAGAATAATTGTCAAAACAGCTAGGAGAATTGGAGCTAATATGTTAATCGATAGAGCTCCTCCAAAGAACTCTTTACCACCATGGCCAATCCAGCTTGGAATGTGATCCTTGAATAAGGGAAAGAGCTCCAGTATGTTCACAAAATAATTTGCCAAGCTTCGTGCTATGCTAGCTGCCCCAATATGGTAATCAAGCATCAGTTGTCCAAACACGAGAAATGCTGTAAGCTCATTGAATGCTGAGTATGAATACAAGTATGCTCCACCAACAACAGCAGGAAAACGGGATGCCAATTCGGCATAACAGAGTGCATTAAGCACACAGGATGCTCCAGCCAGAATGAAACTAACTGTGACAGCTGCATCAGAGACAAGGACAGAAAACAAAAACAGGTAGACGATCAGCTAAATGCACGCCAAATGGAAAAAAGAAAAACAGGTAGACGACAGACTAACTGCAAACCACTGGAATGACAAAAATTAGCATCCATCATAGGTTATGACTTACCTTTCCAATATTTCTGGGATGCAAAAATACTACAAAGGAAAAATCCAAGAATTGCATCTACCGTAATTCTATAACCACATTCTTATATAAGTATCCACAATTTAAACATCCCAAAAAAAAATAAGAACAATCACATGTAAGTGATCTCCCAAACTATTAAGATGACTTTAACCCACACCCCCACCCCCAAAATAAATAAATAAACTCGCTAATCTGATGACAGCATCCAAACTAGCAAAGAACATAATTCCGAGAAATAAGTAAGCGGATAACTTCAAAAAATACTGCTCCAAGTACAGAATTCAACCCCCCCCCCAAAAAAAAGGACTTTGAACCGTCAAAAAAAACTTTGTAATTTCCAGTTTAAATCGAACTAAAACACCGTCATCCTATCAAAAAACAGAACTAAAACACCTTCCAAAAAGAAAGCCAGATGAATATATTGATACAGAAACAATAACAGTAAATTAAAATTGAACAAGGAGCCAATTCCTAATCGAACAATTAAAAATAATAATAATAATAATAAAATTAAAAAAAAAAAAAAAAAGGCCTAATTCCAGTACTCTAAACTATATAATTAAGAAAAAAAAGAGACGAATGTACCAGGTCCAGCATCGCGAGCAACGGTTCCGGTGACGACAAAGATACCAGCACCAATTGATGCACCGATACCTAAAAGTATAAGATCGAAGAGTCCGAGACGACGAACGAGAGCTTCACCAGAACCTGTACGGACAGTAGTATCCAAGGAAGAACTAACTAGAGGCTTGGATCTAACGGCTGAAGACCGAAAGTGAGAGAACCAAGAAGACGAAGATATACCAGAACCAGAGTATCTCTTCCGCTCTGCCATTATGGACAAAACGACTAAGAGATGAGACTTGAGAGGATCGAAATCGAGATTATACAGAGAGATTCCTACTTAATATATAAACAACAAAAAAAATTACGTTCCACATTTTGCTTCTGACACATTTACGACTAAGTTCAGTTGATCCTCTATCTACGGGTACGAAGGGATTAACAACCAATAAAATGATGCTGATCTAACGGTAAATAAGATGGGTATAAGAACGTGGATTTGAAGCGATGATTTGGAATCTGGACAAAAGGAAGCCGGGATTTGAAGGACCACGATCTTCAGTGGGTCCTGAGTGTCCTGACTACTTGCACTACATTGTGTTCAATGTTTGATGATGTGTCTACTGGTTTGACATGGCCCTACTTGCTACCCAACCCACTCATCTCTCCCAAGACCCATCCTCACAAAAACATGGGACAAGAGAAAATGCACTGACCTTGCCACTTGGTTGGTGCTTAAAGGGGCGGCCGGGGGTGGGCCCCTTGAGCACCCACCACAACAAAAAAATCTACTCCTTTTGTGGTATGCTTACACTGTTACTAGCCACGGTTCGGAGGTCGGCCACGCCCTCTATTACTTTGGGGAATAATGAAAAATTACGATTAGATGGGAGTAGGGGAGGAAAAGTCGGTATTGAGAGAGAGATATAAGTTTAGAGATTAAGAAGATGAGATAGAGAGAGGAATCGTTTGATCATAATAGTCATGCCACTCAACTATTGCTCGCCTTTCTTAAATACACATTATGAACCCACATCTAAGTAACTTGTAATTTACAATTTCACTTCCACTAAACTACCCACAATGTGATAACAAACTAATTATTCCTCATTTCTTAAGTAACTACACCCACATCGACTAACTACATAATTTTTTTACGTAATAAGATGTAACCACCCTTACACATAGCATATAGACAACACCCTAACATTTTCACCCCCTTAAAACCATCCTCGTCCACAAGGACTAGCAAAGTAAGTACCTTGAATAATTATCCCACCCCCTTAATAACGTCCTCTTATTCGTCTACTTTAAATTCCTCCTCCTCAGACCCATACCTCTCTATTAAAAATAGTCGCTTACACCGGTGACCTAGTCTTTTTTTGTATTTAGACAGGCGGTGTATTGGCATAGTTGATCCAAGCGTAGCTAATATGGTGGTGCTGCCTTGCATTTTGGATTTGATAACCAATCTACCAAATCAGAAGGAGATAAGGATCCACCTCATCCAAATCTTCTCATTTGAATTTTAAAATTCAAATATGATGATCTTATCACCGATGTTATCTCTTATGGTTGTAATTTTATTACAAGGATTGCACAAGGATTGTTTTTGCTAAGTTTTTGAATGATTTCCATTGATGTATGATTGAGTATATATAGATATTTTACAGGTACAACTGGGAAATTTAATCCCATTTAAAAAGATAAGTAAATAAAATTACAACTGTAAGAGATAAAATTGGTGATAAGATCATCATATTTGAATTTTAAAATTCAAATGAGAAGATTTAGATGAGGTGGATCCTTATCTCCTTCTGATTTGGTGGATTGGTTATCAGGATTCGAACAATCTAGCCAAGCCAATGGCCTTCGATAAAGTGGTCGGGCGAGCTGCCTTAACATCAATCCGAATGGTCTCCTTAAGACCACTTACAAACAGACTAACTTATTGTGCTGCTGTCAGACCCTTGGAGCTGCTCAGCAGCCTCTCAAACTGACTTTGAAATTCCCTTACACTACCCTCTTGCCGTAGTTTCTCAAGGTTTGCAAAGAAATCCTCATATTGGGTTGGAGACCATCCTTGAGAAGGTTTGAAGTGACAGGTTCTTCTTGCTCCTTAAGGAACTGGTACCAAAATTGGGCATCGCCTTCTAGGTGGTAAGCTGCCATTGGAGCTTGATCTTCTTGGGGAGTACGTTGAAACTGGAAGAATTGCTCTGCTCGCATAATCCAACTTGTCGGATCCATAGATCAATCATATCATGGAAGTTCCAGCTTTATATATTTAGGTATGGTGGGTCCTCCATTGCCGTCGTTCCCTATGGGCCGCTTAAGGCCGGCGTGATTAACGGAGCGCTCCTCCCATGTTCGATCAATGGAAGCTACGAAATTGTCGAACTTGGTCGTCAAAGGCTAGAACATATCATGCATTTGTTTGAGAAATCTCTCTTGGCTGGTTGTGAGGTTTCCAATTTGACCCTCCATCTATTGAAAATGTTGCTCATCGGCCATCATTGGCTTTGATATCAAGATGTTACATGTCTGTTCTGTCGGTATTGGAAGTAACCCTTAGCTACGGCCTGGAGGTTGGCCATGCCCTCTATTACTTCGTGGAATGATGAAAAGTTGCGATTAGATGGGAGTAGGGGAGGATAAGTCGGTATTGAGAGAGAGAGAGAGAGAGAGAGAGAGAGAGAGAGAGAGAGAGAGAGAGAGAGAGAGAGAGAGAGAGAGAGAGAGAGAGAGAGAGAGAGAGAGAGAGAGAGAGATAAGTTAGGAGATTAAGAAGATAAGATAGAGAGAGGAAGAGTAGTTTGATCATAATACGCATGCCACTCAACTATTGCTCACCTTTATTAAATACACATCATCAACCCACGTTTAAGTATCTTCTAATTTAGAATCCCACATCCACTAAAGTACCCACAATGTGATAACAAACTGAGTACTCCCCACTTCTTAAGTAATGACACCCACATCTACTAACTACAAGTATTAATCAGATGTAACCACCCTTACACATAGCATATGGACAACACCCTAACATACACCTACTTACAATTGCCATGTGTCTAAATTTTGTGTCAATATTATTTTGTATTTTTATAGAGAGAACAATCTAGTGCATGAGACTCTCGCTACTGAAAGAGTCTAGGAGGGGTGGATTTCAGAATAAACTGAAAATCAAGAACCATTGAAAAATTAGGACTCGGGTCCTTTCTAGTGTAGTTGGGCGCCTAGGGCACATTCGATAGCTTAGAGTATTTGAACATACACCCAACAAATGGTCATGCACCCCAAGGGATTTTTAGACATTGGATATGTGTTGGGCACCTAGTTGCGTTGGAGAGGATCTTTTTCCAAAAAAATTAAGGGGAAGATCTCATACAAGATGATCGTAAAATTGGAATGAGAAACTAAATTGACTTGAAAGGATTTATTATCTATCCAATTATCAAAATACCAAACCATTTTGTTTGTGTAATAAAAAAACATAAGGGATGTAGGAAAAAAAAACTCCTATAAGTGGGGGATTTGGGAATCCTTCTCATGGAATTGAATGCTTGATGACGTGACAAAATGGCTAATGTGGTATTGGTAAAGTTAGTGTTAGGCCTTCTGGCTTAAAAATTTCAAGAAATGAGAGAACTTTATTGGAATGTTTGTGTGCGGACTGTTTGGTTGCAAGGTAAACTAGAACGAAGGGAAACAAGAAAATATAAACCTCAAAAGAAAACTTTGGTAATCACTCATTGTCAACATGATTGTATAGACTAATTAAACATCTCACCATATTTAATAATGATGCTTTTTAGATGTAATTTTTATTTTGCTTTTCAAATTCAAAGGATTTAGATGCAAAATAAAATGATTTAAATATAGAATAATTTGGAGTTAGTAATATAATCATGTGGGGTAATAATTACAAAAGTTTATATTTTAGGTTTGAAAATTTTCAGTATTTTCTCCTTTGATTTTCCTTGCAACCAAAAGAAGCTAAAAAAAAAAAAAGGGAAAAATGTTTCCAACAAAAGTTAGAAGTTAGCAACCTCATTGTGAGGTGGCCGCTTGATATTACTAGAAATGGAGACATGGAAGGAAAAAGTGGAAGAGAGAGAAACCAAACTATGGGAACTTATGGGGATGTGTTTGGTGGAGATAAGATCTGCATCCAAACTTGCCTTCTAATTCATGGTTGGATGTGACAAAATGTGTTTTTTCATGAACTTGATATGCTTACAGTAAGGTGGTGTTAGGAAATAGAAAACCAAACTTGGATGTTTCAAAGCTATATTTTGCCACTTGGCAAAATCTTTTTGGGCTGAAATTTGATAGAGGAGCAGGGAAACTTGGGGTCCAAACTCAAGACCCCACACATATGAGCCAAGATCTGCTGCAAGGTCTCTAGTTTGACAGTTTCATAACTTTTCCTATTGCCTGTCTCCCTCCTACTCTAAAAATGTTAAAAAGATGTCAAAGTGAAGGAAAAGGAAAAGGGAAAAGAATTTCCAACATCATAAAAGATTGAAAGTTCATTATAACAGTTAACCATCAATAGAACCATTGGAAATTTGGTAGCATTTCACAATTGAAGGGGAAGAAAACTTTCTGTGAAGGGGCTGAGATAGAACTATAAGGAGATTACCTAAAAGAGACATGGAAGGGGACTTAATATCTGAAACCAAGAGTAACTTATAAGAGTTGCCCATTGTGGAAATGGAGGGAAGAGTGGAAGAAAGAGAAATCAAACTATAGGATCTTTTGGGACTTGGAGGGAAAGAATTTTTTTGCATCCGACCAGGGAAAGGCGTGAGAAACACAAATTATTGGCAGAAATAGCCATCTTTGCTAAGCTACTTGATATGCTCATAGTAAGTGTAGAAACGCAACTCTAAAATGATGCAGAAGATAATGGAAAAACAAAAACAAACAATGCACACAGATTTACGAGATTTGGCAAGACTGCTTACGTCCTCGGTGAGATAAAATCCTGCTTCACTGTCAATGGAGAATATGGTTACAATGCACGTCCTCACACCTCTCAGTATTGCTTGCATTACAGAGAAAGAAATCCTCGCTACAAGTATATAGCGAAAAAAGAAATCCTCGCTACAAGTATATAGCGAAAAACCTTAATCCGAAAAGTACAAAACTGCCCTCAAATAAAAAATTCGAGTGGGGCTGCGCTCCCCTACACCACCGCTATGCAGGGGGACCTCTTGCCTCCCTTGCAACCCCCATGGCCTGCTAACCGGCTAGCAGGGCCGGCGTCCTGCCTGTCGAGGCACCTGCACCAGTACTCCCTGGATTAAATTGTGACGGAATACAAGACTGTTGTAACCCGACAGTCACTGAGAAGGGGGGTGAATCAGTGAGTCCAATTCCGATCCCTAAAAACCTGTCCGATGTCTGGCCAAGAAAAACCTGATATACCTGTCCCTGTTTGCACACAGTCGTATGCACACTCAGCCTCTCATAGGCACTTCCAAGTATGCACACTCATTCCAAGTATGCACACGCACTTCAATATAAAATGCAAACAACAAGCACCCACAACACAGGGTTTTTACAAGGTTCGGCAATTTGCCTACATCCCCGGAGTAGTGCCTATAAAGGCTTCATACCTACTCAATACACTACTTTTGACTGCACCCACAGTCGGGAGCACCCACACCCAATTTTCTCGAGCCGAAGCTGAGATGGCACTCATAGTACCGATACAATGTGTAGCACCCACTCCTGGCGCTTAGCACCCACTAAGCACACAATAAATAATACAGTAAATTGGGGCTTATATCAATGCCTTACAGTCAAGCTCTGCCTAGCATATGCATCCACAACTAGCTAGCATGCTTACAGTTCATCCACAACTAACCTAGCATGTATACATTCATCCACAACTAACCCTAACATACATACATACATGTAATGTAAAATCACAGGTTAGAGAATCTCACAACCGATTGCCTGGGATGACTGGAAACTTATACTGACAAGTTTGGTGCTCACACCTTCTCTCTCCTTGGCTTCTTGCTCTTCAAAGCAAACACATCATTGCTTTCTTCTCTTCTTCCTTGGCTTTGAGTTAATGTATCATTAACACACTTCAACCACCTCTTTTACCTTCTTTAATGGCCTAAGAACATTTATCATCAAGAATGTATGTTCATTCAAGGACCAACAAAGAGGGGGAAGCTTCTCCTACCAAAACTGTAGCCTTATTTCACTCAAAACCCATTTTTCGCTTCCATGGTGTAGGGCTTGAAAAAACAAAGAAGCTGCAACCTGGTTCACCCAAATCCGACTTAAAATGAGGGAGATATGACCTTTTAAAGTTGGAGCAATGAGATAGCCTAAAATGGAATCTTCGTAGGGGTGGCGTAGGCTACACCGGCAGCGCGCGCAACAAGGGCGAAATCTGACCGTAGATCTCATATAAAAGATCTTGTAATATAATCCGTCGGATTAAACCAACGGACAATAGATCCAAACCATTAAATTTGAATCTAGATGATGTCATCATGACGTAGGTGCTGACATCGTCAGAAGTGTTGTCGATCTATGATTGGTTACTTTTCTGGATTTTAAGGGAGCTTGTCTCCCACTCATAAAAGAGAAATGCATATCGACCGTTGGATCCAAATCCTCTATCATGCTTTAATCAGATTTCATGAGATCATTAAGATCAGAATCTTTTTTATACCTTCTATACACGCGCGAAACACCACAACATACCTTGATAAGGTGTAGCGCCAGTGCATCAAGAATTATGCACCAAACCAATCAAATTCTACGCGCAAGCATCTATCTCGTCCATGTCAGTGCAAAATCTCAGCAGCCTTTGGATGGGCATCAAGCCTATGTGGTCGAATCTTGGCCATCCATTTCACTTCCCTTTACTCCTCTTTATTACAATCAAGCCCCTGCCTCCATATGTTTCAGTGCTTAAAGACCCCTTGCAACTCAGACCTTCAAAATATTTAAATTACGCAAAAGCCCCTCGAATTTCAACAATAAATTCCGAAAAATCCACCCAACACCGAGAGCAACTGATGGATTTTCGATTTGGATTTTCGAACCAACTTTACGGAAACACTTATAACTTTTTCATACGATATTCGATCGCGATGAAACGAAGTGCGTTGGAATCGTAACTGGATGCTCTACCACTTTTCAGAAGACTCAATAATCTGAATCATCCATGTAAAAAGACCAAAATGCCCCTACACCTTTCCAATGACGTATCTTTCTCATACGGAATCGGAATGTGATGAAATCAGAACCGTTGGAAAGATTGTATTTTTATCGTATTGTTACATGTAGAACACTTCCTTTAAAAAATTCATCTTCAATGCCAAAACTGCCCTCGACTGCCACAAATGCCGTAACTTCTTCATACGGTATCGGAATGTGACGAAATCAAATGCACTGGACTAGGTAAATTACAATCTATCTTTTTCATGAGAACTGATCTTCCAAAAATGTCATTTTCACTGCCAAAAATGCCCTCGATCATAAATAGGCCAATTTTGTCAGTTTTGACCCAGAAACCTGCACCACCTATTAATGATGTATTAAGCCACTCCATGCATACCAAGCTGCTCTGTTATCTCATCGGTGACACTGGACACTGCCATGTCATCATTTTCATACACGTCACCCAAACTGGCCACGTCATCACTGCCACGTGGCCGAGTTGCCAACAAGGACAACCATAAAACAACAAAGACATCGTACACCAACAATAAGGTGGAGTTCAAAAATAGAAACCAAAACTTTGGAGACGCATTACTCTCTGAAATGTCCAAAAACACAATGTAGTAAGATTATCAACCTTTATAATTCATGATGGTGCTTGAAAATAAAAAAATCTTGTGTAAAATGGAAACCACCACTACCCAACTCCTCTTTCCAGATCAATGTTCAGAGTAGCAATAAAAATGGAATTGGTAAATGTGGTGTGGGTATAGTAATATATGACTCAAAATGTCTCTATTTGGTAGCAGAAGGAATTCCATGTTCAGTCACAACTGAAACTGCTGAAAGTTGAGCTTTATAGAAATGATTAGAAGTAGTTACTGGATCTTACTTTGGGCCAGCAATTGTTGTGACTGATGAAAAATAGGTTTTTTAATGGTGTCATCAGGATAATTATGCAGTATGACAGTGGCCCTTTGCCCCATTTACTCATTTTGGATGTTAAAAGTTTTCATGAACTCTATTGAAAATGTAAGTTTGTTTGATTTCCCATGAGACAGCTAATATTGAGGTTTATGTGTTAATGTATGTTCCAACCAAGTCCGGCAGGGTCGACTCTGTCGCATCAAACAAGAAAGATCTAAAACAAGGAGAGAACTCAACATTTCAGTCATAGGAGGGACAAAAAGGAAAATACAAGAGGAATTCCTGAGTGATTATTAAATAATAGGATAGGGTTTTCTAAGCTAATAAGATGGTTGGAATCTGTTGCAAGATAAGCTTGGGATTACCTTTCAGAAGATACTACTAGATAAACATTCCATTCTCTCTTTCTCTTATTCTCTTTTCTTCTTCTTCCTTCAATACATGAATACTGTTCTAACCTGTTTTGATATTGCTATAGATACAATTAAGCTATACCATTTATTGGCTACATATGGATCATGGCAGGCCTGGCCAGAAATTGCCAAGCCCATCTCGTGTGCCATGAGTCTGACCCAAAAGCACCTATGTAGTAACTCCATGCAATTGTCCTTCTCTTTGAATCTTCATGTTTCAATAAAAATATTTCATCCCTGGTTATCCAAAATATTAAGTGGCTTACCACAACTAAATATTTTGAGTACTAAAATAGCACCATTGTATGTCCTATTAGTACTTCGGGCAATTATGGAAATCTTATACTAACTTCAGGAGGTTGATTCATAGAAATAGAACAGTTAACCTAACTGGAAGGAAAGCACCAAAACGGAAAAAGGATAAGAGTCAGAGAGGGAAGAAGAATGTGCAATAATAACTCCATTTGGGTGTTCCAAATTTTTCATAGTTCAACAAAGTACAGATAAAAATTTCACAAAACTCATATGACCAACTAGCTGCACTTGGTTCACAAATAATATAATTACCTCTAAGCTGAAAAGCCAAAAATAAAATTAACATGATCAGAGTCCTATTGGACCTAATAGAAAATCTTTTACTGAACCCCTGATGTTGCAACTCCTTTTCTCACAAATTTTCCATGTTAAATATTATATCTGAGAAAAAAAAATCTTTTCTCAGATCAAAGAAGAAGACTTTATTTCATCTCTAAACTAATCAGAAGATATCGCCACATATGAATTACATTTCCAAAAATATCTACACAACCATTGCAACTGCTCAACTCCAAGTAAAGCCCGCGTAATAGATACAATATGCTATAACACAACATCATGACAGCACCAATCCCTTGAATTGAGCAGCCGAAGGAAAGGCAAATGGTTGAAATTAATAGTACTATAATACAGTCAATCAAGTTGCATTGTAACTATCCTGATCATGGTTGGTAATTAGAGCTTCTTCTATAGATGGCTGATCATAAACTAGTATCTGATTTGAACTTCCGGGATTGGCATGGTACTGCCCATAAAATGCATAGATACCGACTGAGATGATGATGAGAACAACAAATCTCAACCATGCTTCCGGGTGTAGCTGGAAAAGAACACAACATGTTGTTAATCTATGAATCTCAAATTCCTTTATTTTTCCTATCAAATTTTATCGACAATCAATCCATCGATAGTTATCTATTGATATGTAACTGCACTTTACACTTTAGAAGCAAACCTGAGCAAACAAAAATATGTTGAAGAAGATGCAGCAAACTGGAAAAACAGGAACTACTGGACAACAAAACCCAGGTGGGTCTACGTAAACCTGAACAGAAAAAACAGAGAAGAGAGTTAAATGGAATGAGGCAGAGTAAAATTTGAAATAGTATATGACCTGCAACTTATACTAGTGTGCAAATCAGCTGCACACAAATATTATTCCCTTCTGAATTACATTCCCTTCCAAACTTCCCAAGATTATCAAAAGCCTAAGGTGGTTTCTAATGGCCTTTTCAACCTATAAAAGCGATAAAAGAGCCTCACAATTCATGACCAACTTTAGTCCCATGGGAGGTTACTTAAAGCATAAGGAAACCAGAGAAATGTAAAAAGAGGCAAAAGGAATTACACCTCCTCTTTATCCCATCACTTGATATCCTAATCAAAACGAGTATTACATAAAGTTTCCAACAAGAAAATTTCACACAAGTGACTAGATACTGACACCATGACCACTACCCTCTGTTCTTTCCTGATTTTCCCCTTTCTCCCTGATTAAAAAACATGTGCTCCCAAACTGTGGAAATTGTGGAAATGCATCCACTTCCCAGTAGCATTTCCATTACAGAACCTTGCAACATTCGAAACACTTGCGAACCAAGTGAATGAAAAATTGGCACTAACTTCCAGCAAGTCAAGTAGCAATAGGGAAAGGGGAAAAAAAAAAATTGATGAATAATGTTTACGATAAATAAACATATTAACATGTTAATCATACATAATACTCACTTGACGATAATGAAGAGCAACAGCAGCAATTACTGCTATCACTGCAGTCACCAGGTACAAGACAAATGAAGCACCAAAACGAAAGCAAAGTCCGGCTCCAAAGCCACAGCAGGAAATTATGAGAAGGCAAAGGACACCTTCCAGCCAGGTTGAAATCCAGCTTGTAGAAACTTCACTTACTCCTGCATCCTTCCAACGAAGAGTTACAACGCATGCTGAAACAACAGAATAGCCAGTCTGTAAATAAACCAGGTAGGTGTAAGTGAGGTGGCTTAGTTAAAAGTTCAGCTTCTATCAACCATAAAAAATAATTAAAATCGGATGAAAAGCATCCTAAACATGTTAGACAGGAAGCTAAAGCAAGATCATACCAATGAACCAACAGAAAGAACGTGTGAGAGCAGATGCACATCAAATAGCCCTGCCAAGGTGCCAGTAATCACCCCAACCCAGATTTGAGAAAAAATAGGAGTCCGACATGTTTTGTGTACTTCTGCAAACGCTGAAGGTAGTAAACCATCCCTTCCAAGTGCCAGATAAAACCTAGGCTGCTCACAAGAGACACCTGATCGGTAATTACAGAGGCACACATGCTGTGCAAGAGTGGCATGTTACTAATAATGAAATCTGAAGTGACTCACATGAACATACAAATGAACCAGAAGGTTTGTGGTTAGCCCGGCAACAGCACCAATGCTGACGAAAATAGACATGTACTTCAAGCCCTTAAGTTCAAAAGCTTTAGCCAAAGGAGCATCATCACCAAGAAGCATGTATGAAACCATCCCAGTAATCACCAAGCAGACACCAATATATAAGGCTCCACATATAAGAAAACTCCCAAGAATGGCTATTGGTAAATCCCTCTGAAAGTTAAAAAGAGTAGAAGAAATGAGTTAGAAGAATTGGATTGAATCATAACTTCAAAAATACATCGAACACGCAATTGGTTAGGAATGCTTGGCACCAAAAGGCATCAGATTGTTGTCTAGTTGACGTGCCTGTGGTCTTTTACTTTCTTCAGCTGAGCTAGTCACTGCCTCATATCCTAAATATGAGAAGAATACTGCACTTGCTCCAGTCACTGTTGCATTAAACCCATTTGGAACAAATGGAGACCAATTTGATACATCAACCTCGAAAGCACCAAAAATGATGACAAGGAGAACAATGGTTATCTGCAAAAGTAGCATCATACAAGTATATCAAGACAAAGCCAACTTAGCCTATATAATGCTACTGATAGTAACAGAGAAGGTTGAACATTAATAAGGGCCTATGACGCAATCAAAAGCATTATAAATGTTCCATGATGTGGGGAAAATAGGAATATTATAAAGCTTGAAGAGCATCACTCTTAGTATAGAAGGTCAATTAACAGCCAAGGATAAACAAGACTATTGGATATACTCATATATTATTATCAAACATGTGCAAGATGAATGAGTGCAAGCCCGCACCGCAGTAAATGAACAATCTGGTCCACTAGAGCAAACAGGGTACCTTTGTCAAAGTCATAAATAAGTTCAAAACAGACAATCCTCCAACACCCTGGCAAAGAACTATTGTCACCATTGCAATGAGAATTGGAGCTAATATATTAATTGATATAACTCCTCCAAAGAACTCTTTGCCTCCATGTCCTCCCATCCAGCTTGGAACATTTTCTTTGAAAATTGGAAATATCTCTAGCATGTTCACCAGATAACTAGCCAAACTCCGTGCTACGCTGGCTGACCCAATATGCCCATCAAAAATAAGTTGAATGAAAAGCAGAAAAGCTGTGAGCTCATTGAAGGCTGTATATGAATACAAGTATGGCCCTCCAACAACAGCAGGAAAACGAGATGCCAGTTCAGCGAAACAGAAAGCATTTAGCGCACTCACCAATCCAGCAAAACCATAACTAATTGTGACACCTGCAATGGAAAAAGTTAGATAATATACAAGTTATACATCCTGACATCCTATCAATTATATCTAAGCAGAAAAAACAGAAAGTTATACAGAGTTAAATTGCACATATTCTCCTAAAACAGTAAAGCATAAGTGTTTCCAGACTTTAACTTAAGAATCCACCCCCCCCCCCCCCCACTCCATATTTCCCTTCCCTAGAATGCTTGAAATAATTAAATCAATTCTTCATAAGCTGTCTTTTAACTTTTCTGAACAGACTGTTTCTCATGTGGCAACTATAATTAGTCCACAGAAACAGAACCCAGATTCTTAGGAGCTTTTCTGTTTAAAAACAAACAATCAAAAGGATCAATTACAAAGTTAGGATCATTATACAATTCTGATCTTGGAAGAAACTATTTGGTTCACAAGTTATGGTCACAATTCACTAACAGTCTTTGGCAAATCCCCGTAGAACTGAAAAAAAAGGGACACAATCAACACAACCAGAGAGAGAGAAAGAGAGAGAGAGAGAGAGAGAGAGAGAGAGTTCTATGCAAATAAAAACCTCAAGAATCTAAAAAAAGGGACAATTTTTAGGATTTCACAGTTCAAAATTTACTTGGGCCAACATCATGAGCGACTGCGCCAGTAATGGCAAAGATTCCTGCACCAATTGTTCCTCCAATTCCAATAAGGATAAGATCAAAAAGACCCAAACGACGAAGAAGGCCTCCTTTAGACACCGTGGATGTGCAAGCTTCTGAAGAATAAGGAGTAAGAGGTTTGGCTCTGAGAGCTGAGGAGAAGAAACGGGACAGCCATGAAGAAGACGAACCCATTAGCCACAACAAAGATCAAAATCAGAATTCAGAACTAAAAAAAGCACAGAATTACGATTCTTCGCGGTTTCCATTTTATAACTTCAAATCTCAAATCAAAAGAAACAAATAGGCAGTAGCGTCGAGGGATGGTGGATGTGTACGTTGCTTGTCGCGCCATTTTTGATTTTTTCCTCTCAACTGCTTGAGAGGATGTTTAGAGTGGTGGAACCCAACATCGTAAGTACACCCTATGAAACCGTTGGATTGGAATAAGTAATCAATACAGTTGACTACAGTGATGCCATCATCGTGGAAGCTGAAAAGGATATTTTTTTAGAAAAGTTCTCTTCTTCTCATTTATGCAGTGAATGACGTAGTCTGGGCAGCCCGGCTGCGTGCCCAGACTTTTCTCTACATGGGCCTCTTTCTCGTGGTGTGAGGGAGAGAGTGACGTGGTCTGGTATCCCGGCGGTGTTCCTAAGCTCTAGATTTTTAATTGCATGAGCGTCTTTTCCATGGGTTGGGTGGAGGTGGGGAGTGACAATTACTCTCGGCAGCCTGACGGTTGCTCTTTTCATTTTGTTGAAACAAACTTTTCCCTTTTGTTGAAAAAGACATGCCAATTGTCCTAATCCAATGCCAATCAGTGATCCTTTCCACACAACCCCTACCACTAAATCTTGGAGCTTTCCAAAACGATTACTTAACTTTCTATATAAGCCCTATAACCTCTCAAGTCTCCAGTCTCAAGTCTCAACCGTGCATTAGGTTCATATTAAGAAAAAAACAAATTGAGTTTTCTATTCACAAATTCTCTTAATCCATGGGATTTGATCCTTTTGATTAAACTAAGAAAAGGCACTTCAGACTTTTGGTAAATAAGGGCAAGAGTTAATGATTATATTTTCTATTTTGAAAATTCAATCATATCATCGGATCATGCAGAATAAAGAGTTCTTTCTTCACCATGAGTGGTGGAAAACTTTCTCTTAAAACAAATCTGATCTTCCATGAGGATTCAATGTCATCTCTTCGCAGTGAGATTGTGCTGCTATTTTAATTCAGATTCAAACCATTACATGGATTTAGTTCTTGGTATCAGTAGTGGTATCGGTCTCTGCTGATACCGATATGATCTGGACCTGTATTGGAGAGAATCGGTGCATATCGATCATTTTTACCCCTTGCTTTTCAGAAAAAGTACAATTCTTTTTACTGTTTTACCTTTGAAACGATATGGATAACCGATCCAGATCGGTCTCAGCTAATACAGATATGATATGGCCAAGACAACCGATAGGATACCGATACTTGAAACCATGTTACCATGATCCTCTTTCTAAAAGATTAAAAAAAAAAATCCTTTCCAAAATGAGAAATATTGTACCATGAGTCCATGATACCCGGTGGATGAAACTATTTCTCCCCATTTATGAAGAGCAAAGGGTCTCTTACATCAGCCCTCGTAGCAGGTTGTTTTATACCTTTTCCATTTAATTGGGATTTTCTTATCAAATGATTTGTATCTTTACATTTTTATTTTTTTTTAGAAAAAGTTTGGATATGCCACTAGTATATCATAAGCTAGCGTCCATTGTGTCAATCTCTCTCTTCTCCCTTTTTGAAATGACCCACATATCCTTCTTATATGATACCTGACCATATGCCCCCATCAGTGTTGTCCACTAATTTATTGTACACTAGCAACATATCTATCGCTTTCTTTTTCTTTTTTCTTTTCTTTTTTCCAACAAAGGTAAAACATGTCATTTTAGATGTTTACTTGAGAAATGTAAAAAAACAATGAGAGTTTTTGACAATAACATATGATAAGATATTTTTCAAATTATATTAAAAACCATTATTTACCCTCAATTAAAGAATTTTGAAAATAAAACAAGGGGCGCTCAAAAGAAGGTGTTAAGTTCTAAACATAATAATGGAGTTATCACTTAGACCTTCCCAATGAATAAGTACTTAAAACATGGCATTGTGCAAAGTATCTATCCATTTGTTTTCTACTATTTTTCAAAAGAAAAATATTACACCCTCGATAAAGCAAGAAGCACTCAAAAGAAGGTGTTAAGATCTAAACATGACAATAGAGTCATCATTTAGATCATCCCAATTAACAAATACTTAAAACATGGAATTGTGCAAAATATATATCCATTTGTTTTCTGCTATTTTTTAAAAGAAAAATGTTACACTTTCAATTAAGAAAATAAAATAAAATAAAACAATGAGCACTCAAAAGAAGGTGTTAAGTTCTATATACAACAATAGAGATATCATTTAGGCCTTCCTAATGAATAAATACTTAAAACATGGCATTGTGCAAAATATCTATCCGTTTGTTTTCAACTATTTCAAAAGGAAAATGTCACAAACGCAATCCTATATGTATATGTCCTCTCATACGCTCTCTCCACATCTCTCATCATTATTATGTTGGGCCCCACATTACACTCCAACATCCTCCGAAAAGGAGGTTTCCCTCTCTCTAATGCATTTGATACCAATAAAAAAGATTAACATATCAATCTCTTTCCCTTTTTTTAAATTTATTTCTTTTATCTTTTCGATATTTCCCTATCTTTAAACTACAATTGTTGATTATCTGATGATGACAGGAAACTCTATTGAAACAAGTAAATGGGATATCTTAGCAACAAGCTCAACCATGGTTAGCAAAAATGGGAACGGCCAAAAAATGATAACGGTCGGTATGGGTTTTAAACAGTGAAAACTTTGAACAATACAATAAAGAGAGAGAGAGAGAGAGAGAGAGAGAGAGAGAGAGAGAGAGAGAAGGGTAAAAAAATGAATAATGAATGGTACAGGTTTGAAGCGTGTAGATTTCAAACAAACGGGATTAAAAAGAAAAAACCCTAGTATTCTCATATAAATTAAGGAATTATTACTTTTTTTTTTTTTTTGTGAAAGAATTATTACATGAAAACCTGCATCTAATGTTCAAAACAATTATAATATCCAATATTAATATATACATATTCAATGTCTTATTATAAGTTCTAAGACATATCATTGAATATCATCCAACATTAATTCTAAATTCATAAACCACACAAGTCCAAAGTCTTATTGAGCAGCATGATTGGCTATGATGTTGTTAATTGTTAACATAGTCAATACACTCTTGGAGTGATAAATGTTCAGCAAATACATTAATTTGTGGCTCAATTTTGGGGTCTATATATTGTATTGGAGTTGAAGGTGTTTTAAACGTGTTTAGAACGGGAAAGCTTTTCATTTACTTTTTTTTCCCGTATCTTTGGGAAATATACAGCATAATGTGTTAAAAA
>NC_056563.1:22492389-22496036 GCF_013358625.1 Macadamia integrifolia | reverse complement strand
TTTTTTTTTTTTTTTTTTGGTCTATAACATTCTCCATACCACCTCTTTTCGGGTGAGACCCAATAATGGCGTGATTGTTCTTTTGGCCCATTTATCCCATAGTACAACTATGAACGACAAAACTTTTGTGTCAATATATAATCCTAACGTTAATGTTCTCACTGCTTTAATCTAATTTTCTTCTTTTGCATCAGGGAAAAAAAAAGCCCAAATGTTGTTTCCTAATAGATATTGCACTATGAGTAAAAAAAAAAAAAAATTATCAGCAGAGGAAAGAAAATTCTTTCTTTATATATGTGACTCAGTACATCTTTTTGGTAGAATATATGTGACTAAGTACATCAATGTTCAAGTTAGTAATGTCTATGCGTGAGTGTTTGGTAATGATATTGATAGCAACAAGTCACATTAATAGAACTACTTCGTTTGTAGGCCTGAGCATGCAAGCTGATATAGATACAAAATTATGAACATTGAGAAAAAGGACTATGCTCTAAGGCTATGTTGCAATAGTGCTGTCAGGAATTGCGTGATTCAATTCCTCCGAATAGCTCCATAATTCCCCTATATTCCATTCATCATTGCATGCTCGTTTCAGCCCATATAGAAGTCCTCTACTTCACTGGCTTCAAAGTTTTCTTGTCATCATGTAATCGGAAAATAACGAGATACATCTTGCATTGTTAATAATGCAAGTAGCCCAAGCAGAGATAGTTTTATTAGTATTAATGATAGTTGAACATACAAATACAGGTGTGTGTAGGGTAGAAAAACATATTATATCAGGAACTATTGATTGGAAAGAAATCACTTGGTTCCTAATAGTTTGATAACAATGGTCAGCCGGCCATTGCTTGGTGGGATTGAGGACAAAAAAAGGATTAGGTGTTTCATGAGCAAAAATGACTTTATCTCTGTGTCCATAGGAAATAACAAGTTCTAATAAAAATAGTAAAGAAGTTATTTCAGATCATCTGCAGGTATAATATTAGAATTAAAAATAAAAAATATAAGAGACTTACAAAATAAAACACATAAATTTTTCATTCTCAAACCCAATGGGCAACCAACCAAATTCTCTTAGAAAATTTACATGAAAGAAAGGTACGCCAAAGAGATTCATGATGAGTTTGGCAAAGTCCATAATTTGGATCAACATACATCCATTTTCCCAGGATGTCTTTGGTAAGGATTCCACCAAGAGCAACTCTTCAGGAAAAAAAAAATCTTAATTTTGGGTGGACATTTAGTTTCTAGAAGAAGCGCCACCAGTGTGAGCAAAGAGACAAACGTGTATACCTGTTAGACGGTCCAACTGAATTAGTATAACTGTCAAATGTTAAAAAATTGGAGGCCATTTTGGTGGTTAGAAATTTAGGATCCCTTTTTTATTATTATTAAAGATGACACCACCATCTATCATTGTCAGAGAAAATGGGAATGTGCAAAATTTTATTGATGAGGGATATGAGAATTATGGATGAAAGCAAACCAGCATTCCATTCATTACTCAAAACGACATCATTAACTCACATGGAAGATGTATTCAAATAGGTAGCGATGTTGAAATTAAGAAGGCTAAAGTTGTGAATAGAAGGGATTCATGGATCGGTCCAAAACCTAGTTTTGTTTCCATTCCCAATTTTCACATATACCATTTTCATGAGGATAGGTAGGATACTTACAATATTGTAAGTATGACAACCTTTTTTCTTCGAAGTGATAGAATAAAAAACAAACATGTTAGGGAAGTATTTATACATTAAAATTTGTGCCCAAAATGCACTATCCTCAAAAATTAGTCGCTATCCAAGCATCAACAAAAGAGATCTATTTTGATTTTCAGAGGTCCTTAATTCATGGCCACCTTCATGTTTTGGAAAATAGATTTTATTCCATCCAATTAGGCATGACAAGTGACCTTGGGAAATGCAAAACAAGACATGAGGTAAGAAATATATGAGTAAATTTTGTTGGATGTATCTATTTCTTACCTCATGGCACTGGGGTGACACTATGATTCTATCTAGTTAAAAAAAAATGAAGAAAAATCAAATTGATTTACAAAAATAATTAATTTTAAAACAACAGATCATTGTGGTCACATGACCCCTTGCATCGATTTTAGGGCCACTAAGAATGTGAGTAAAAGCATCAACATGAATGAGATTTTTTATTTCATAGAAAATAGAGTCACAATTTAATGCACACATGCGACCAGGGAGCTTCATTTTTTCCTAAACTTTGAAACAATGATTAAACAACCAACTTAAAATTTTACCAAATATTATAAATAAAAAATTTCAAATACATAATAAGCCTACACTTACAAATAAGCAACAAAAGTTACAAAGAAACTTGCTCCACAACTCCACCTCCCAAGTCGTAGGCTCTTGAGCAAAGTAACTACTAAAACTGAATTTCGTTTCGATGCCAGCTACATGCAAATGTTGGAAGAGGTTAAAACACCATCAGGATGACCGTTTCATGCTGCCTCAAATAGATGTAAACCTTGTTCCAATTAAAGAACTCATCACCTCCCTCAACACTATATATTTGCAAATAGAAGAAAGTAACTCGATACACTGAGTAGCGGAAGCCTCGTGCACTGGGTTGTTCGTTTAAAGAAAGTAACTTCATGCAGCAAATCTTACAATTAATCTGTTTCACAAGTCAATATGTGAAGCATGATGGACGCAAATAAACCATTGACCATCAACCTTCTCAAATACGTTTGTCACAAACTGTTTCCCCCAACTGCTGCCTTTGGTCTTAACCACTTCAATGCATGTCACGTACCCAAGATCACCTCTGACATGAACTTGAGCATCTTTTATCTCGATCTCAAATGGGAATTCATAGTCTGCCCACACAAACTCCCAGCTTCCCATGACTAGATCATAACCAGATATCCCACCGACACCAGGATGCACAACACACACATGATCCCCTTTTGCCCACAGGGCTTGCATGGCAGCCATATCTCCTTTCTTGAACGAATTGTAGAACCGATTATTTGCTGCTAAAACAGATGCCTTGCTGTTCTCATGAAGCCGCCGGAGGCTATCCCTGATTTTCGCTGCTCGAGCATAGTTTTCTTCCTCGATGGCTATCTGAAGGTCCCGTTCTAATGTTTGCTCATCCAAGACAATGCTCTCACCACTCCAAGCACCCTCTGAATTTTCACCTTTAGCATGGCAAGATCTCCAAGAAAGCAGGTGGGAAGGCACATGATATGGTGCTGCACTAAGTGAAAACATAACTAGAAGTCAGAACCACTTCCAGCTTATGAATATAGGAACTGATTTATTGGCTACCAATTAAATAGAAAACATGCAGTTGAAGGAAACTCAGAACAGATTCAACAATGACATATTATCTAGTTCATATCTTAAATATCCTATTTCTCCTCTGATCTTGTCGTTTGCGAGGAACAACAAAAAACCTCATGACATACAATTTCTACCTTACCGAATAAAATGTTTACATTCTATCCAGACCTAGAAAAACCAACCTTTAACAGAAGAAACAACAATTAAGGTCCAAACCCTGTTCAAACAATCACTATCTACTGCAATCTTAAAACTTGTAAAGAATGACAACACCAATTCAATCCATGCTCATATCAATTCAATTAAACACAAAAA
>NC_056563.1:22487494-22492369 GCF_013358625.1 Macadamia integrifolia | reverse complement strand
AAAAACAAAAACAAAAACAAAAAAAAAACAAAACAAAAAACAAAAAACAAAACAGAAACAGAAACAAAGAAAAACATAACATAACAGAATAATTCAGGCTAATAATAAGAACCACATGGATGTCCTCAATTCTTCAATTGCATTGATTCATGGAAAAAAACAATATAAGATGATCACTTATGCCTACTTGATATCTAAAAGCTGTTGTTGTTTTCAGTGGTTAAGGGCACAACGGTTAATGGGAGTCTGGGACAACAAGCATATTTTAAGAGGTTGCCATCACACCCACTTCCTTTTACAGAAGGAGTAGATTGAGGTGATAGTTACACAGTGGCTCTAATTTTGCAATTAAGTAGCAGACTATCCATCAGTCTCTATCTCTGAAAAGTTTGAAAAACCAGAAAACCAAGTGGCTTAAGGGACAAGTCACTTTAGGAGAGAGCCTTAAGAGACTGATGGACGGGATATCAGTTCAAATGGAGGTCTACAAAACAACAACAACAACAACTCAGCATCATCCCAACTAAATGGGGTTAACTATATGGATCATTGCCCTCCAATCAGCTCTATTCGAGGTCATACTTGATACAAGGCCTAAGTTATGCATGTCTTACCTCACCACCTCTCATGTTGAGGATAGGATGTCTTTAATTCCATCTGTGGCAAAAGTGGGTCAAATTTCGGAGGGCCTTATTGGCATTTTTGTAAATTTCTCAAATAGGGTTTCGCTATATATCTGCAGTAAGGTAGTCTTTCTCTATAAGCAATCTGAGAGAGAAGTGAGGACGAGAGATGTAACCCTATTTTTCATCGATAGTGAACCAAGATCTCATCTCACAGAGGACGTAGGAAATCTTGCCGAACCTTGTAAATCTGTGTGCAGTGTTTGTTCTTGTTTTCCATTATTTTTGCATCATTTTAGGGTTGTGTTTCCACATTCTCCTTGGATCATTTTAGGTATGCCCTTACCTCTTTTAGTTCCTTCAATCTAAATCAAATTCCTTCATATTGGAGCATCCAATGGCCTACGTCGAACATGGCCATACCCACCTAAAACAACTTTTTAATAGCTTATCATGTATCGGAGCTACTCACAAATCAACTCCAATATGAGCATTTCTTAATTTATCCTTTTTAGTTTTGCCGCAGATCCATCTCAGTATCCTCTTCTCTACTACACTAAGTTCATCCACATGATGCTTCTCAACTGCTCAACATTCCACAGCATACATCATAGCTGATCGTATGACTCTACTATAGAATTTTCCTTTTAAGTTTTAAAGGAATACGTCAATCTCACAATACTCCGGATGCACCTCTCTACTTCAACCGTCCTATTTTAATTCTCTATGAAACATCATCCTCTATATCACCTTTTTTTTTTAATGATTGAACCATTGATGTAGAGCTGAAGATCCACTCTCGTAGGAACAAAAACACCGAGGGGAAAGGCCAAATCCCATAATTTCATAGTATGAATCATTAGTTTTATGCCTCTGCAATCATTGCAGCTCCAAATAACACTTTTATTTTTGTAAATTGAAACCACAATGCTTCTCTCCATTCAGCTCGCATTTTCCCTATACTCATAATCTCATTAAACAACTTGGTTAGCCAAGATAAACCACAAATTCCTAAGCGTTTCCACACTTCTACTGTGACCTCATATGGGTCGGTGCCTTGCCTACTTTCATCCTCCTTAAAGCTTCTTTTACCCCAGACAACCTAATTTTTCGTACATATCTACGACATATGGCGTCTTGATAAGTAACGCAATCTTTCGAGGCACTATTACTCAAAATGTCTTCATTTAATAGGCTGTACAAAAAACCTTTTCTAGCTCTCCTTAATGTTTTCATCCCTTATTAGTACTTCACCACATTCACTTTTAATACATCTAACATGCTCATGATCTCTACTCTTTCTTTCCCTCATTTTAGCTATCTTATAGATAATTTTTTCCCCTTTCCTTGGTGTTCAGATTATTACAAAGATCTTTATATTTCTTCGCCCTTGATTTTCCCATAATATTCTTAACTTCATTTCTGGAAAATTTATACCTCTTTTTATCCTCCACATCCTTAGTCCTTTGCCATGTCGTAAAACTAGTTTTCTTAATATTAATAACTATTTGAACCTCATCGTCCCACCACCAAGTCTCCCTAGAGGAATGATGTCTTCTTCTCTTTTCACCTAGGACATCTTTAGAAACCTTCTTAATACAAGTAGTCGTTTTTTTTTTTCCACATCGTATTAGTGTCTCTCTCTCCAAGTACCAATTTATCAGTAAATGATTTCAAGGCATCTTCTTTTAAGTTCCACCACCTTATCCTAGGGAAAATAAGCCCACCTTTTTTATGATTCTACCTAATGAGACTCATATCCATGACCACTAATCTATGTTGTGAGGTTACGCCCTATCCTGGTATAATCTTACAATCCTTACATGACAATCTACCAAACCTTCTAGTTAGGAAAAAATTTATTCGGCTACTATGATACCCACTTTCGAAGGTAACTAAATGCTCTTCTCTCTTTTCAAACTAGTGTGTACAATGGATAAATCATAAGACACAGCAAAATCTAAAACTGAGATCCCCTCCTCATTCCTCTCTCCAAAACTAAATGGAGGTATGTATGATTTATTATTATATTTCTAGGCTTATTTTTGTAAACCAACATGACAATGGATCATTCCTCGAACCCGTACAGTACACACTGCCGGTAGTACATGCCCCCTACACTCTCTTCTCCCTAACAGTCTCTCCTTGACCATGTGGGCCCCCCTGTATTGCTGTATACGAATCATGAGACACTCCCTCTTGTGCACCTATTGGCTTGGTGTAGAAGTCAATACACTTGAACAGTATGTAGATCTCTCCTTGTTGATATTTGTACTCTCATTAATTAGGTCCTCAGTATAATTCTCAAGAAAACAACAGCCGATGATTGGGTAGATAGAAACCATGCTTCTCGACAGTGCAAAAAACCTACATCATTCTCATAGGACTAAGATAATATTCAAATCTACCATTTGAGGCACAAGGTGCTTCTTGGTGAGATTTCCAGCAAAGAGCAGTTGCCACATATGTCCCTTCATCTGCGCAAACTCTGGTTCTGACTGAAAAATAAGGAAGTACACTGGCTAATGTTGGTAGGAATAAAAATGTAATATTTCATAGGACTGAAGGATAAACCAAGTGATCTTTCAGAAAATTACCAAGCGTTCAACTCAAACAACAGAGAAAAAACCATAAACAAGTTTAGAAAAGGAAGATTCAGAAAGCCAGAAATTGTTTAGTAAAGGATCACACAGGGCTGTCAGATAAAACAATAGGAATTCATGTAAGGATATAGCTATATATATATATATATATATATCATATGTCATGATTACTGAAAATTTGGACAAGGATAAGTCAAAGAGGCAGGGAAAGAACACTTACTTACTTGGATCATGGGTTTTACCCATAAACTATGATGACGATGACCTCGCAAGCAACATACCCCTTCTCCACTCCCATGAGAAATTGCCAGAACAGTATTGCTGTGCTTTGAGAAAAATGGAGATTGATAACAGGGAAGCCAAAGATTACTTGCAGATGAGCATGACATTGTGTTGAGCTCCCAACGATCACAAAGGCATACCTAGAACAGAGCATTGTTTAGATGTGGAAAACTTTAGAAATAAAGAAAATTAAAATGAACACCTCACATGTTCCGAAAAGCATACAAAATTTGAAATTTATGCAACAGCATAAAGGCAGAGAGTGATTAGATCTCCATTGTCAAACACCCAATACTCCAAAAAACCATTTGCTATCAAACAAGATTAAAGCATCAACAGTCACTCAATCAGAACTAGTCCGTTATATATTATCGACCACCAATAAAAGGCTATCTGGAAGCTTGAAATCAGAATAATGGAATATAACAGAAAGTCAAATGGCACTTCTAATCTTATATCCTGTTTGGTAAAGAAATTTTAATATTAAACAGGGATCAGAATAACTACGAGCTCAGTACAGCTAAGATTAACACCTGGGGAAAATCTATAAGCATATAAAGAAGAAGGAACAACTCACAGTGTTATTCACTTCACAGTCAACAAAGGCGTTAATAATGACACTCTCCTTCCTTAAACAGAGAGGAATGAGACGTTGAGCCCTAATTTCACAACACAAAACCAACCATTAGCGACAACCAACAAAAACTCCTACACGACACCCAGAAAAGCAGCCATTACAATTCCAAATCAAGAACAAATCTGTGCAATCCGTAGACACATGAATAATTCATGGATTTATTGCTAGTTTAAAGAAAATGTTAACGATGATGAAAGAGAAAGAGAGTCGTCGAGGAAAAGAACCTTCTCTCTCTCTCTTCTCCGAAGAACAAAACTATGGCGTGTGACAATCGCTCTAACCAGACGAGACCAGCCGTTGGGTTGATCAGAACGGAACTTGGATTAGGGTTTTGATTCGGAAGTTCTGATCTAAGCAAATGGATTTTTGAGCTGTTTGTGATAACGACTCCTTTGAGCGCTCTAATTTCTTACCGTTTTATTTCGTGGAAAATCTATTTCGTTGTAAACATTTGTGGCAATTGAGAGGTTTCAGGCGTCACGAACTGTTAGTAAAAACGCGTTTAAAATGCCTTCGTGTTTTTTTGCCGTTTGAAATGCGTATTCCCGTATGCTTCCATACAATGCGAAAAAAATGGGTACTACTGTATAAAACGTTTTAAACGCACGTTTAAAACACGTATACGTTTTGTAAAGGCAAAATGAGAATTTTATCATATTATTTAAAAAAAAAAAAAAAAACCCAAAACCAAAAAAACGTTTTAAGATTTCTGAATTCATTTCTTCCCCAA
>NC_056563.1:22481264-22486489 GCF_013358625.1 Macadamia integrifolia | reverse complement strand
CTGAACCATCTGAACCATCTGACACTGGAGCTGATGGAGGATCTACTTCATGTAGTTTAATGTCTCCTCATTGATCTTTTTTTTTTTTTTATCATTGATCTTTGGACCTGTTATAATGATACTGAATTCTTTAGACATCTTGGATGATATGGATGGATGGTTTTTTTTTTTTTATATATTTTGGACATGTCTTTTTTAATATGGTGTATTCAGTTTTAATTTGGAATTTACATTGGATGCTATATTTTGGATGATATATGCATGAATGTTTGATGTTGATGTAGTTTAGAACATTAGATGCAGGTATACAAGCAATAATCTCTCAAATTACATGATGATATATTGCACTTTTTTTGGTTTCGTTTTTTTGAAAACTACACGTTTAATACTTGTACCGTTCGTTTCCGTCCGTTTGACGTTTCTTGTTTTTTTGACCCTTTTTTTGACCGTACCGTTCATCGTTTTTATCCGTTTAAAACACGTACCGTACGTCTCTGTTTTTTTGCCGTTCCCATTTTAACTAACAGTGGTCTCGATAGGTCGGTTTGATCCGGTTTTAATCGAACCAAAATAGAATTGTTAAGTTGGATTTCAGTTTTGGTTTCGATCCGGTTCGATCGAATGAAATACTAGTAACTTCTTTCCCATCTAATCATTGATTAGAAACCCTATCTACAACTGTGTGGGGTTCAAGCTATATTTCGGTCAATTCCAGTTGATTTGGATCGGAATCGAAACTAATTGATTTGATTCCTAATCTCTGGATGTTTTTAGAGCGGCCGATTCTAGGGTTTTTGTGAATGGATCACTGAATTTTCAAATCTAAGGGGTCAATCCTAAGGTTTTGAGGATCGATTCCGACCAATTCAATCATTGTTTTTGTGTATCAACATTAATGGTATTAATTCGTTTGGAATCGGTTATTCGATTTAATTTTAAAGAGCTTTAGTGTGATCTGAAATGAAGAATCAAATTAGTTCTGAAATTTGATACTCAAATGAGTTTTATTCAGATCTTACATTGTTCAGTTCCGATATTTGATCCATATACTATAATAAATATTATGGGAAAAGAACCATGTTGGTCTAGTGCAAGAAATACCCAAACACAACAATATGTAAAAAGACCTAGGCCACAACAGGATATTTTTCACACCCTACTGTATCGGGGCTTTCCTACGCCAAACCGACAGAAATCCCCTGTCCATACAATATATAATATAGTACAAGGAAAAAGAAGCCTAAAAGGCAGTGTGGCCCTACGCCTAGACAGTGGAGGCGAAATGATTCCCCACCCCCCATAAAAGAGTGGAACCTCTATCTATTGTTGATGCTTTTGTGAGCTCTCCAATTGGCCCTTGTGCTGACTTAGGGCCACACTGCCTTCAAATGTACCCTCTCCCTATAATATATTATACTTTAATGTTATAGTATATTATAGAACTATATAAAATATAATACTAATATTATAATATACAGTAATTTACATCCCCCTCCCTCGTGTTTTCAAAAATTATACCAACCTCCCCTGTCAGATGACACTGTTAGTGGACTGTTAGTTTTGGGTATTAAAATACGAGTTTTCTCTTTTGCCTTTAACCACAATAGTATTCCGATTTTACCCTTGTGTCTATCCTCATAACATTTTACCCCCAACTTGAAAACTGGGGTCTGATGGATTCACCATCGTTGGCGATAGGGAGCAACTGTAGGCAACGATGATAGGGCAACGACGACGATGAGGTGATCTCTATTCTCTCTTGGGGTCTGATTTTTTTGCCAACCTTTTCTCTTTTTGTTTTATTGTCTTGAATAACTTTGATTATGGAGAGAAGCTGTCAATTGATCAGTAAACCATAAGCTAGGTCAGTATTACATGAACATTCAAGAGCATCCTTTCTATATGAGGGTCCTAAGTTACTATTCAAAAAACTATATTGACATAAGAAAAACCTTCCATGTTTTTCCCACCTTTTCTCTACTCACTGGGATTTCATAATCAATTATGATGACTTGATCATGATCCCTGAAAAGAGGTTTGAATGGGAAATAGTGGTGAACTCTACAACGTCTCCCTCTTTCTCTCCATTATATATCAATTTTCCACATTAGGTGTCTGATCCATAGATGCAACCTGCAAGTATTATTTGGTTGCCAAATTCATCCAGAAATCTAAGAATCAATTATAATGGCGATGATCATCCATGCAAGGAGGTTTAAATAATGGCAAACATATTTCCCTGAAGCTGAAAGCCTGGAACTGTACAGCAAGTTTAAGAGCCTTGTCTTCTACCGACTGAAGCTAGACAAGCCCTGACAAAATGGTTGGAGATTAGAGTTTTAAATTCTTAGTTTTCTCTTCCATTGATCTACTTGATTAATTCGAATTTGGGTGTGAGGACAATTGTTTTTCCCATCCATCATCCATGGATGGTGTGAGATGAGGTGGAAGGAACTGAAATGATCCATGGATGGTGTGAGATGCCTTTCACTGTGTGCAAGTGGTTGTTCGCCCTAGGAGAAGGAGATAGTAGGGATGTGCAAGTCGCTATTCGCCGTGCGCAGTTGGCCAAAGTTCAGAGCAACACCAGAACTCTGATCACCACTCACCTCTCGCCGTTCGTCACTCACCATACGCATCGCTGTTCTCCTAGGAGAAGAGAAGGAGATAGCAGCAAGGTGTTTCAATACTAAATCGAAATGAGTTGTGTTAACGATGTATCACAAGGGAGGGTAGTAGGGTAAATTACATTAATGAGGCGTAATATGGGTATTATAAAAAATATTACAAACTAAACAGCTAAAAGTTGACGAAACTTTTTGTAATATGTGTCATCTGATAGGGGAGGTTGGTTTAATTTTTGAAAACACGGAGCAAGGAGATGTAATATCAATAAAACATAGGGGAGAGGATATAAATTACTCTATAATATATACTATAATTTTTATTAGTATATTAATATACTATAATATATTAGTATCCAAAATCAATGTGATTTTAATTACTATGTTAAATCTAGAACCGATCCAAGAATCAAATTGGTTCAGAAATTCATGATCAAATCAAACCGAATTTTATTTGATCCGATTTCATTTTCGGTTTTTGGTTCCGATTTAAATTTGACACCCTTAATCAATGGTAAAAGAATGGGAAAAACATAATGGACTGATTATTTCGAGTTTAAAAATTTGCATCAGCATCACTTGGTATATTTTCATGGCTTTGGAGCAATGTCTCTTTTTTTTGGAATATTTATAATTTCCTTCCCAACATCATTTTTTGTCTCGGGCTTTCTAATGAATTTATGTTGTTATTTAAGCAAATTGTTTATCAGATTATACATAGGAGGATTAGGATTAGAATTTTTAACAATGTTCTAATGTGGATGTCTTTCATTTTCTAAATTAATGAAGTTTAATTTCTCTTAAAAAAAAAAAAAAAACGGCATATGCATTTTAGAATGAAAAATACTGAGACTTATAAAAAAATTGATGTAGGACATTGAGTTTCTTTAAAAAATTTAATTATGATTGATCATCGTCATCATAGAGCCATATTTGCATTAATTACCAATTCTGACATTTGTACATCTACCATACTTGTTAATATATGTTCCTATGTTGAATGCCAAACACAACTATCACTTCTTTTAATAGGAAGACAATTTATGTTCCTCTCTCCCCTAACCTGAACCATTGGTGGTGTACGTTATCTTTTCACGTCCGATTTTCCACTAGGCTAGCCCCCAAATTCCTAACATTGGGAATTCTAGGAGTGCTTACTCTTTCCTTCAAAACTGAAGAAATTTCTGTGGAAATTCTCTATCCATCCTAAATTCAAAATTTTTTCTATAGAGATCCCTCCTACACGGATCACGATAAGAGATATTCTGGGGAAATGTCTAACTATCGATAAATGTTGCGTTCTCTGTGGCCATGCTCCTGAATTGATTTACCTTCTATTCATCTCTTGTGACTTCATAACTCGGATGTGGGGTACCAACCCTCTGCACCTGTGTCAAATTGTGTAGCTGCCTCTTCCCTTAACCTTGTTGTCAATTTAACATGCTAGCTAGCTAGTTATGGAATAATTGAACTCAAGCATTTCCTAAAACAATTTGTAATCAATTTTTTTTTTTTTAATAGAAAATAATCCGCAATTACAAGTTTTGATTCCTTTTGAGACTTCAGTTTCGTTGATTAATAAATAATAAATGAAAAATCTCAATAAATTGTGTGAATTAGTTAATATACGTGTATCTATATTTTTTAAGTACAATTGTCATGAATGTGATAATGCAAAGGGTGGATTGACTGAATATAATATGGTGCCGGCTGCCTACTTGATGTACCAAAATAGAACTAGATATATATATATATATATATAGTAAGCAAGAAAACACAAGGATACATGTAAGTAATGAAACTTAACACAATAAACAAGGGTTCTCAGTAAATAAATTAAACGCACATGATAAACAACCAACATGCAGCATACGAAACAATAAGATTCTAGTACAACACAAAAATCAATCAGATTCACTAGTCTTATAAACAAGACAATAAATCTCTATAATTTATTTTTTCAATCACTTAAATGTATGGAGAAGCACAAGGTTAACATAAAAGAGCTAGCATTCAAGGAAAGCAAGTAATACACAAAGCAAACACGATAGGTAAACACAATAGGTGATAACCAGCTACAAGAATTCAAATAAACAAAGTGATGCAATCGTTAGATACACAAATATACATGCAATGTCAATGTAAAAAGGAAGTTAGTGGTATCCCTTACGACTCAGGTAACTCAGGGCCCCTGAAGCGCTTGGACAGATAAACACTCCATTCAAAATCCAGTGTGCCGTAGGATGTGCCTAGGGTAGTGTCTCAACAGCGATAGTGTGACGTAAAGTGTAACACAAACCAGACAGGTAAAAGGGTTGCTAATGGGTATGGGAGCTGAATTAGTCACTGATTAAGATGTGGTAGGGTAAAATCGGTGGGTTTTTTTTTTAATTATATTATTATTTTCTATTTTTATTTATTTTAAATTTTATTTTATATGTAGGTTTTTTTTATATTTTATATTCTATTTATTTTTTTCAAAAGGGGAAAATTCTGGTCCGTTGTAGTGTACGGATGGGTATGACAGGGGCTACGGGCGGAGAGGCTATTGAGGGGCGCCGAGAGAGTCGGATTGAAGGGGTAGCGAGAGAGTCGGTGGGG
>NC_056563.1:22480160-22480613 GCF_013358625.1 Macadamia integrifolia | reverse complement strand
TACTGTTGGTCCAGTTGGACACTTGGGGCCTTGGGCTTCTCCCACTTGAGAGTTGGCCCAGTTAGATTAATGAGTTTTAACTTTTATGTTCGGTTTTATATCGGGCCGGTTTGGATCGGTTCCGGTTTCGGTGCACATTTCCGGTGTTTCCGGTGGCCCAATGGTCTAACCCGAACCGAACCGAGACCAGATTCAATTTTAAATACAAACCGAAACCGGCCCGATAAGCCACCGGTTCGGTTTGGATCGGGCTTAATCGGTTCGGTCCGGTCCGGTTTAGATATTGACACCCCTATGGATGGGTATGACAGGGGCTACGGGCGGAAAGGCTATTGAGGAGCGCTGAGAGAGTCGGATTGAAGGGGTAGCAAGAGAGTCGGTGGGTTTTTTTTTTGCAAGACTAGAGGAAATCGCAGGAGTGAGATGTGAGGATCTCATGGGATAGAAAGGGAA
>NC_056563.1:22431096-22477948 GCF_013358625.1 Macadamia integrifolia | reverse complement strand
CCTGACTTTTGAATAAAATAGCTAGTTCATCTATTGCTTAAAGCATAAGCCTCAATTGGGTCATCAACAAGGCCACTGAAAAACAGGAAGAGAGAGAGAGAGAGAGAGAGAGAGAGAGAGAGAGAGAGAGAGAATATTGGATTTAGATTAGTGGAAAGCTTACTTTCCTTTTGAAAGATATTCTCAAAAAGACATTTCCTAGTATTGATAACAAGGCTTCCAACTAGATCTCAGTTATACCACCCCCCGAGACACTTGGTATGCATAATCCATGTTTAGAAGTCCAGAGTGATAGTTAAGGAAGCATTGTTAATATATAAATATAGTAGTCTTGATTACTGTTAATGACACCACTGCCATACATTATCATAAATATAGTAGTCTCCCTTATCCTTTTTTCTTCTCCAAATTGATTCAATCATTGATAGAGAAGTTAGTGCAGCTGGATCTAACTGGATCCAGCAGAACAAAACACAAAGCATTCTGCAACCATGAGGGCATGACAACAGTAAGGTAGACCACTTAAAAAAAAAAAAACACACTCACACACACAACTCTTGAAAAACCACCAGAAGGACATGACAGTAATAAGGTAGAACACATTCGTTCACTTTCAAAGTCTTGGTGGATTCGAACCACCATAACTTAGGCATTAACCCAGGTGCTCTACCATTTTGAGCTAAAGACTTCTTACCTACAAAAAAGATTGTTAGTACATTATAGTTACAAGGAAATAATCATAATAATAACCCCACATATGGTTGGCAATGACGGAACCAACTTCATTAGTGAAATAATAGTTCTATTTACAAGGATGTTACATAGAAGACACGAAAGAATTAACACCCAAATACACACGAAGATGGTTAAACCATAATAATGGTTGAGCAATGACTGATCCACTACTACTTGGTTCCGCACATTTGGACTATAAGGTGGTTGACGAATAGCCGAGATGACCCGTGTGTTCCTATTAACACTTTCATTCGAATGACTTGCTCCTGTGTCTATAGTGTCTATGCAGTCCCTCAACGCTGGGTCCAACCAAATGAAAGAACCCGGATGTTTTTCACCTAATGGACATCTGTAAAATCGTCGTCCAGGATTCTTCAACGTTCGAGAAGTCCGGATGACCATCACCCCTTCACCACAACTACACATTCGCTGTTGTGCATCCATTTCTTTGTAAAATGCAATACCCCTAAGAGAAGCTTACATAAAAAGGGCTCCAACAGTGACAAAAAAAATATAATTGACATGGATATTTGATGGACAATATACTCTACAAAGTATGTAGGAGTCCGAGTATGTAATGCTTAAATTAACATGATATAAGAGAAGATGCCAAAAGGAAACTAGTAAAAAAAAATTCAAGGCAAAAAGCAAACATCAATGTATGGTTTATAGAATATCCTTTATATGTCATATGTCACCGATAAGTGGTTAAGAACAACCATTTCCCCTAATATTTCAGCATTCAAAACCACAGAGCAACTTTGTGCAAAGTATAATGTAAATACTTCAAAAAAATTTCAATTTCAGAGATAGCGAATCGAGGAAGGAACAGAGAGACAACAAGCAAATAAAAATATTGAAATTGAAATTTTATTGAACAGAAAACCTAATATTTCAGCATTCAAAACCACAGAGCAACTTTGTTCAAACTACAATGTAAAAGAGAGAGAGAAGGCTTTGCAGAGACATTAATATTTACATGAAAGAGAGGGATGTTCATTCTTCGAACCATACCTTTGCAAAGAACGCTTCGTAACACAAGGAGAGAGCGAGTCGAGCAAGAAACAGAGAGAGAGAGAGTGAGGAGTCAAGCGATGAAGAGTCGACAGAGAGGAAGAGTCGACAAAGGGGAGAGAGTTGAGAGCGAGAGCGAGATCGAGAGAGTCGAGAGAGAGAGAGGAAGAAAGAGTCGACAGAGATGGTTAGGGTTTGTACCAAATCGTAACAAGAGAGAGAGTCGTGAGAGAGAAAGAGAGAGTCGAAAGAGGAGAGATTTGTGAAACTTTCACCTTTTATTTCAAATTTATGAACCAAACCGGTTTGCTATGATACGGTTTGGTTCAAATTGGTTCTTCACTAATTCGGTTCAAATTCGTTTTGTGAGTGGAATAACATCTGGACCGTTCATTTGGTATGTGACACGTGTCAATCACTGAAATGGGTATTTCACAGAATTGCACCAGATGGGAATTGTCATGAAGGTGATAATCAAAACTTGAGTACCTAGTTAGTTATGACTTTGCAATGAATGGATCAGGTTCACGTACGAGAATGTTCTCGTACACTCCTGATCCGTGGATATAGAATCTATTAAATGAAGAGAGAGAAAAATGATTCTATATCCACAGACTAGGACCGTTCTTGTACATTCTCGTACGTGAACCTAATCCGCTTTCAACTTTGCATTTGGCCTATATCAAGAAAAATAATAATTATCATGGAGTTATTTCTTTTGTGTTTTAAGAAACTATATATTTGAGAAAAAGGCCGTAAAGTATCGATCGATACCGATATTGATATGATACGATATAGACCAATACTATAAACCTAACATATAGTAACTCTTTAAAAGATATCAATACAATACATGATATATTTCATATCAATACTAGTCGATACCGATACAATACGATACAGACCAATACTTTAACCTTGTGGAAGGCAATAAAAAAATATTAAAAATTATGAGATCTTCTCTTATTCTCTGTAACATGAATAATTCTCTGCCAACATTGGAATGGATCTAACTTCCCCTTTTTCTTCTCTGTTTCTTCCTTATTGGCTATCATTTCTTTTTCTCTTCCCCGTTTCTTCTTTATTTGGCTACCACGACCTTTCTGTCAACTATTTCTTCTCTATCTAATTTTATTTATACCAATTTTCATATGGTCATGGTTTCTCTTACTTTTGGCTCATGAAATAATCAGACATGGAAGACGTCTTTCGTTGGGATTTTGACTCTGGCTCAGACACTAATTAAAGAAATAATAATTGTCCCTTTATATGTATATCTCTTATTGCTCTTTACAAAGTGTCTTTGTAAAGTGTGTCTTTCTTTGTGTACTTGTAATAGTGTGAAGTCTGTGAATTTGTAAATGTGTGAAGTTTGTGGATTTGCATGTCTGCGAAGTCCGTGTGCGCTTGTAATATTATGAAGTTCATATGTGCTTATAACAGTTCAACCTGTGTGAACTTCTGCACTCAAGCACGGAAGTTTGCACTTGAATGCCTCCGAACAATGCACTGTAAAATGACTCATCTGATCTTGTATTAACTTAATTATTAAACCATTTGAAAGAATACTCAAAGATTCGTGATTTTCATGTTTTGAGCTTGGGCCAGGTATGAATTCAAGGGATTTGAAAAGTCTTGTGAAGTTATTGATTGTGTATAAAATAAGGTTTTGAATAATATGGATGATTATAGACACCACATTTTGTCACCCTTAGAAAGGCTAAACAATGATAAGTCATGAGCTTCATGAAACACGAAGTGATCCTGTATTTATGGTCAATATCTCTTCTTAAACCTAAGCAATGTACTTTTGCTTCCATTGCTGGCATATGATGGTTAATTAATTGAGCAAAATGTATTCAAAATTAGCAAACGGTTTTGACACATTCATAATTAACTAAGACTACCTAAGAAACCATGGACCGGTCCTAAATTGAGCTAAAACCCGATTAGCTAGACTAGACCCTTGAGTCAACTCGAGTCAGACTTGCATTGACTTTGACACTTGATGCACTCTTACCGACACCATTTGCATTCAGACCCATGTTGGTCAAATCCCGACTATGTCAGCCAGATTGCAAACTGTGTCGACTCTGCAAAATTGTAGGGATTTAATGAATCTTTGGCCATATCTCGACCCAATCTCATACTTGTTACCCTAAGGCATGCTCCTAGACACATTTTAAGACTCCTAAGATACCTAGAAAACCCTAGAAAACCCATGTGACAAATGTGAGTATTTGTCAAACCTCTTAGGAAATCTACACTTCTCATAAATAGACACAAGATCTCTCTCTAAGGAAGAAAGAGATTACCTCCATATATGAAAGCATTCCACACATTCTGTGGTTGACCAAGAGGTCCCGATAGCATTGAATACCAGACCCTCCACATTTTGGGGACTCCATAACAAATCAAGCCGCCATTATTGACAAGATTCACGCACTAAATCACACATAGGAGCTGTGTTGCTATATTTCACATCAATTTTAGTTTGCACTTACAATGCCTAAGCCCGCACTCTTCTAACCATCAAACAATCTTACTGAAATTTGCACAACCTATTTTTATTTTCAATTTATGGGATTAAATTCCAAGTTTTGAGCATCGAGTTATTGTACTTTTATTGAGCACAACTCACTATTGTCCCCAATAGGACATCAATGAAGTGCAACCAGTCACATGGATATTCGTATATGTTTTATGAAACTTTCTTTTTCAAATTTGTAGATTAGCGTCTCATATATATTGTATAATTTATTTATTTATTTTGATATTTTTCTTGGATTTATTTCCTTGCTGGTATGTTCAAAACCAGAGATTCCTGGACCATGGAATCTCACATTACAGGCCATGTAAAGGCATTTCCCTTAATGATTTTGTAAAACTTTTCTTTTTCAAAATTATTCATCTCGATGTTTTCTATCTAACTTTATTTTCTAATACTTTTATGATTTTTTAGTTCATTTTCTAACTGATGATTTTCTTGCAGTTAATTTGTTTTTAGTATGTTTTACGCTTTTATTTTCTATTTTTGATATTATATTTTGCTTATGTTATCATATTGCTTTTATATACATGATAAACATAATGGTCGCATTTCACGATCTCAATCCCCATATTCACAATACCATGTTAGGATTAGTTTCATCTTCAACTTTCCCCTTTAACACATGTTTTACATTCCGTGTAGAGCAGTTGGATATGAGTATATGGATTTTATCTTTTTCTTTTACATATTTTGGATATGTTTTCCTTTCAATGTGTTTGTGATATTAATAAATGTATGATCAAACTTAACTAGCCCATTCAATAATAACATGTGTTTAACTAGAGTTGAAGTATAGTTTTTATAGGGTGGACTGAGGTGGCTAACCCTTTTCTCGGATTGCAACCTGACACGAACCCTAATACATGGTTAAACAGTTCGGATGAAATTATTTCTATTTCAATTAGCAATGGGTCCTAGATCCTAATGTAGGTGGCGACTCCCAGTTAATAGAGATCGTCAAACTCATACCATTCTTTTCATTATGATAGACCTACGAAACCTCACTAATCCTCACAACTCTTTCTCTATGACCACTAGTTTCTTTTCCTTAAACCCAATCAACTTAAATACCTACAAGTTGCATGCTAGTCACTTCATGAAACATCAATATAATTTCAAGCATTTCAATAGATAGGACAACGCAAAGTTCATAAGCCCAAAAACTAACCATGAGGTAACATTTCCAGCAAATTGCTTACCTCCAACAACTATCTCACCCACATAAGGCCAAAGTGGGAAAGAACAGTGGGAGTAGTAGGATCAACCATCAAAGTAGAGAGATTAATCCCTGGGTCAATACACATGGTATCAATTTCACCCTCTGCATCAATCAACGGAGCAAAAACATTCACCTCATGTGGCTCAGATTGATCTCTAAGAGAAAATGCCGCCAATTCAAAACAACACTACCATGAATCTTAAACTAGGAGTCCAAATTTTTGAAAAGAGATGTTGACACATTAGCAAGAAATTTAAGATTCTCATATAATATCTCACTTGAATGATGAAATAGAAAACCATGAGCTTTAGGCCATGGTTGATCCCAGAGAGGAGTAATAAGATATCTTCCATTGGAAAAGCCACGAAACCATGAGAGAAGCAATAAAATGTTTAATGAAAAAATCTTGCCACATTTTTCACAAATATTATACAATTCATGCTTTAATAGGGGAAAATAAATCCAAATATAAATGGAGCTTAATAAATTTATCAATAATAATAATAATAATAATAATAATAATAATAAAAACTAGAAATTTTGAGTGAAAACTTTTCCTTTTATGTATATTTTGCCTGAAATTTACATTTTTATCCTAAATTTCATTTACTATATATTAATCCTTCTAGATAGATTTTTTTTTTTTAGTTCTTTTCTAGTGTTACTTCTAGATAGGTTTTACTTAGAAACAAATGGAGCTTAATAAAATATATGAGGTTCCGCATAGGCAATAATACATTAAAACAATAATGTCGGTATATCATTACAGGGGTTAGGTGTGACTTCGTGTAATCGGGGTTTACCCTTGGGTCTGAATCATAAAATCAGGCAGGTTCAAGAGATTCTTCGTTACCAATAAAAAAAAGGAAGGAGATAAAACATCGTTGTTTATTTGTTTCATATGTTGAAGCTCAAATGTGAGACAACATGAGCCTATGACATGTAAACATAATTTGATCAAAGTGATGAGATTCACCCTTTGTCTTCCTATTTTGTGGAGTGTAACTTTTCTCACATATGTAGAGAGATTAACAACATTATTAACTCTCTTGCTCGGAAGGCTCTCTCGCTTTCATGTTGATAGTTTGACCAACTCCACTCCTTGACTTCTTGATTTATGTAATCTTGGGCCTCAACTTTTACATGTAATCATTCTCAATAAATTTCCTTATTACAAAAAGAAAAAAAAAAATTGATCAAAGTGTATGTTGAAACTCTAAATTAACCTAATTGTCAAAGTCTTAACATATATAAACACAACTTTAAATGTTTTGGTTTCAAATATTATTTAAATTTCAACAACAAAATTCTGATTAAATTACACTGTTGTAACAACCTAATAACAAGGTCCTTTGATCCTCTTCCAACCCCAAGTCACTGAGTATACCCAACAACTCACAAGTAATAAGAGATTAGTGTGAGCACACACCCATAAAAAATGAAAATTTCAAAAATCCCAAGTTTTCTTGGAATATAAATTTACATTTTATGTATTTGCAATTAGCATTGCAAAGTATATAAGCTCATATAGACCATCACCCCTACCACAACCCCTCCTTGCCTCCTCACACCTCCAAGGCTCCAAAGGCAGAAAATTCTGTGCCTTCCTTTGATTCTACCATCAAATAACAAGTAAGGGGAGAGGGGCAGATAGCTTTAAGGGTTTGGCTTTTGCTTCCTTGCAATACCATCTACACCTTTACTCTCCGATCCTTGCTCAGCTTCACTTCCCCTCTCCCCTTTTCTTCTCTAAATTTCGTTTCAAGGAACACGGATTGTGATTACGGTAGGTCGGAAGATTAGGGTTTTACAGAGAATACCATACCCGGAAGAAGATTATGATTTGAGGTACGAGAATAATGAATCTGTGCTATTAATTTCATTCCTCATAAAGGCGTTAGAATTTAAGAGAGAAGATTTGGTTGGATTGGATATTTTTGCTCGGATTTGTATAGCTTACATGCCCAAGTCTCTATTTAACACCAAAATCTGTGTTTGCTTGGCAATTCAGTCGCTTGTTTGAGGGTTAGGGTTGATGGGGTTGCTGTGCTTTGTTTTGATGGGTTAGATTGTTCAGTAAGTGTGAGGCAATTGAGGGGCTTTTGGTTGAGAAATGACTAGAAGGGTGAGAAGGAAGGGACCACAGTTGAAGGACAAAGAGAAGACAATTGCGCAAGTTTATTCTGGAATCGGTGATGGCAGCTCCAGTTCGGAGAGGGATGGGGAGGTTGATTGGACGAGCTTGCCCGATGATACCGTTGTGCAGCTGTTTTCTTGTCTGAACTATCGAGACCGGGCAAGCTTGGGTTCGACCTGTAGAACATGGCGGGCTTTGGGATCTTCTTCTTGTTTATGGAATTGTTTGGATCTTCGTGCCCACAAGTGTGATGCTGCTACTGCAACTTCCATGGCTTCCCGTTGTGTGAAGCTTCAGAAACTCTGTTTTCGAGGGGCTGAAGCGGCCAATGCTATAATGAATCTCCAGGCGCGTGGTTTACGTGAAATCAGTGGAGATTTCTGTCGTGATATTACCGATGCAACTCTCTCTGTGATGGCTGCTAGGCATGAGGCACTTGAAAGCCTCCAGCTTGGGCCAGATTTCTGTGAGAGGATCAGTAGTGATGCTATCAAAGCAGTTGCTCTATGTTGCCATAAGTTGAAGAGGCTGCGGCTTTCGGGGGTTCGAAAGATTGATGGGGATGCTATCAATGCATTGGCAAAGAATTGTGGGCAGCTGACAGAGATTGGTTTCATGGACTGTGTGAATGTTGATGAGATGGCATTGGGAAATTTGGTCACAATACGTTTTCTATCAGTTGCAGGGACAAGAAACATCAAATGGGGTTCAGCTTCGCAAATTTGGAGTAAGCTGCCGAACTTGATTGGGTTAGATGTTTGTAGGACTGATATAAGCTCTAGTGCTGTTTCCCGATTGCTGTCCTCATCACAGAGCTTGAAGGTCTTGTGTGCCCTTAACTGTACCCTTCTTGAAGAAGAAGGCAACTATATGGCATATAATCACAAGGGTAAGTTATTGCTTGCTCTTTTCAATGACATTTTCAAAGCAGTGGCTTCATTATTCGCCGATATTACAAACAATGATAAAAGTGTATTCTCGGATTGGAGGAATGCGAAGAATGGGGATAAAAGCTTAAATGAGGTTATGACTTGGCTTGAATGGATTCTCTCACATTCACTGCTGCGTATTGCTGAGTGCAATCCACAGGGGTTGGATAGTTTCTGGCTCAGGCAAGGGGCTGCATTGTTACTGAATCTAATTCAGAGCTCACAGGAGGATGTTCAGGAAAGAGCGGCTACAGGACTGGCTACGTTTGTTGTCATTGATGATGAAAATGCTACAGTCCATTCTGGAAGGGCTGAGGCAGTTATGAGGGATGGTGGAATACGTCTACTTCTAGACCTTGCAAAATCTTGTCGAGAAGGTCTGCAGTCAGAATCAGCAAAGGTAAGAGTGTTGATCTGTATTTAACTGAGTTTCTGAGATTGCTTATTGCATGTAATTATGGAAAATTTGGATGACTCTTTTAAACCCTTGAGTTGTGCAGGCTATAGCAAACTTGTCTGTTAATGCGAAAGTTGCAAAAGCTGTTGCAGAAGAAGGAGGGATCAATATACTTGCTGGTCTAGCAAGGTCTATGAATAGGCTGGTTGCCGAAGAGGCTGCTGGCGGACTTTGGAATCTTTCTGTAGGAGAGGAGCACAAGGTTACTTTTGCTGCATTTCCTTGATGATACTTTCTTCCAAGTTTTTTGGTTATATCTATATATATATATATATATACACATATTATATCTATTCTTCCGCCCACCCCCAGGGTGCCATTGCTGAGGCAGGTGGTGTAAAAGCTCTAGTGGATCTTATCTTCAAGTGGCCTTCCTCCGGTGGTGATGGAGTTCTTGTATGTGCTTTGCTTATTGTGGATCATTTATCTTCTGAAGAAGTATGGTGCTGCTGTATGAGGGGTTTAAGTTGATTGGTGTTTGTTTGCTTGATGTCAGGAACGTGCTGCTGGTGCGCTCGCAAATTTGGCAGCTGATGATAAATGTAGCATGGAAGTTGCTCTAGCAGGTGGTGTACATGCTTTGGTGATGCTTGCTCGGTCTTGCAAGTTTGAGGGAGTGCAAGAGCAGGTGTCCTTCTTCTCCTTTTGTTTGATAAATTAGTGACCTTTCATCTCAATCACATCTTTCATTCTTCGGTGATGGGATCTGTAAGCAACACCTGTTCCAATACGAAGTCAGTATGGATGTATTATCCTTGGGTTGAGACGCCCTTTTTATCTTCTGTACTCAATCAGCAGCTGGCCTCCCATTCCTTTTGTAGGATTTCCTCCTGATGAATATTCCTTTCTTAGACCTATTGAAAAAAGATATATTCCTTAGATTATTGGAAAAAGATATATTCCTTAATTTGGTAAGCTTGGTTCAGGGTCCTTCCAATTTAAGCCTGTAGAATTTTCTTTTACTTCTTTTGATATCATCTTTGTTACAGTAAAAAGAGGTTGTTGGCATTGATTTCTTTATAGGCTGCTCGTGCTTTAGCTAATTTAGCTGCTCACGGAGATAGTAACAGTAACAATGCTGCAGTTGGACAAGAAGCAGGTGCACTTGAAGCACTTGTGCAATTAACTTGCACCCAACATGAAGGTGTCAGGTAATTTACTCTGTTTCTAGCATAAACAATGCATGCTGTTCTCAAATATGTGGATAATTTATTTTAACATGCTGTTATCAAATATGTGGAGTATGTTCAAATTATTGTTGCCATTCGGAGAAAAAATTTCTGACAATTTGTGGATATCTGCATTTTTTTCCATTTGGGGTGGGGGTCATTATGACGATGAAAAAACTCTATCTTGGGCCAAATTTTCCGTTGATGCCCTGATGCGGATCCGGGGTTTGAAAACCCAACTCGGATTGCTTGTGGGCCCACCCAGTTAACGAAAGTCCAAATAATAGAAGGGAATGGCAACTTTGTAAAAACCCGAATTTTCTCAAGGTTTAAATTGGTAGGATAAGAAGAGGACCAGACCTTATAGGGATTAGTATATATTTCTCAAAGACAGACTTGGAAGCAAAGTTAAGGAAAAGGCTAGGGGGTAATAAGGGTGAGAAGTAATGGTATTTTGGAAACTAAGTGAAATAAAATAAAGGAACAAAAGAATTGCGGTAATAAGGGAGAGAAGTAAGGGTTATTTTGGAAACTAAAGGAAATAAAATAAAGCAACAAAAGAATTGTAAGGGAGGACTTTGTCTTCAACCTCACGACTTCTCAGCCCCATATGAAACCAGAAACCAGAAACCAGAAACCAGCAGTAATGGGAGGGACTTGCGATGAGGAGAACTCCCACACAATATACTCAATCAAGCCAAGACTTTGGTACCTGACTCGCAACACCTAGCCCTATGAGATCCAAGTAATGGCCCCGTGAAACAGGCCTCTAATCATCAAAGAAACTACCTGAAATTGTTTCTGGGGGTAGATCTTAAAACTAGACCTGAAGTTGAGTTGGAACTTCCAGCCCAGGCGATTGTTGGGTCCATAGTAAAAATGGGAATGGAAAAAAAAGGGAAACAGATGGTACAGTTTTTAAATGGTGAAAAACTCCAAACGGTATGGTAAAAAAATGGAGAAAAAAAAAAAAAAAAAAACGTTACGGGTTTTAAACGCGTAAATTTCAGAAAAATGAGACCAAAAAAAGGTAGTATACTCACTCTTGTAAATTGAGGAATAATTACATGAATACCTGCATCTATTGTTTAAAACAACTATAACATCCAACATTAATGCATATATTCCAAAACATCTCATCCAATATCATCCAACATCAATACTAAATTCATAAACTAAATCGAAAAAAACATGTCCAAAGTCTTGTTGAGCAATGTGGCTTGGCTATAAAGTTGTTCATTGTTGTCAGCATAGTCAACACACTCCTGGAGTGATGCATGTTCAGTTGGAGTTGGCAGTTATCACTTTAGAAACACTTTCCAGCAGATGCATCAGTTTGTATCTGAATTTAGGGGTCCGTGCATTGAACTTGAGTTGAAGGTGATATCATGAGAAATGAAGCCCTTCGAGTCAGCTTCACATTGGCAAAAGAATCTGGTCGAGAGAGAGAGAGATGGATAGTTAAGTAGCCATTGTATTCAACAAGTCCTAATATCTTAAAAAAAGCCAAAAAAAAAAGAGGAACATGTTTTAAATGCGTTTAAAACAGAAACAGTGGCCGTTTGCTGTTTTTTCCCGTATCTTCGGGAAGCAAACGGAAAAACACCTTTAAAACGGTAAAAAACATGAATGTTGTTTTAAACACGTTTTTACCAACTATGGTTGGGTCTCAGATTTGGCAACCTGAGTTGCCCTAAGGTATTGACTCTGTTCTTAGAATCTGAGATGGTGAGATGAAGAATCAAGAGGGATCAGTGCTTCTCTTGCTGGGCTGCTACAAGGAAGAGAGATTGGGGAGAGGGGAGGGGAAATCTCGCACAAAATGCCCAGCCACGCAGGCTCTTCACAAAACAACTAATCGCTTCATTCTCTAATCTACTATTCCAATTGGTTACACATTTATTTATAAAATCCAAAATCAGAGACTTCTAATAACTTCATAAAACTTAGAATATGGAACTGGAAACTCAGTAAAACTCAAATTGGAAATTTCCCTACATGTCTAATAGATACCCCAAAATAAAAGATTACAAATTTTTCCAAAATAAAATAAGTCCTAAATATCTTACTGAACAACTACCAAATGGACCCGGTTCTTGATCGGGGCACTCAAACGGGTTCAGTCTGGTCCAAAGAATTGCTCCTGTGTCATGCCTGTATCTCTAGTCATTCTCTGGCTCTGTTTGCATTTAGTTTCTAGTATTTCCCTCATTTTTCTAGCCATGTGACCTGGAAATTTTGAAACAGAAGCAGCACAAAATGCTTTACTCTATCCTTTCCTTGTTGTATAGCATTTACTGCTTTTGGTGTTCCTCTCTCTCTTTCTCTCCCCCTTTGATCAGTATATGTTGGTCCTGATTTATCAAAAATAAGAGTTTATGTTGGTATTGCAGAACTCTGGTTGACATTTTACCAAATAATCAATCTATCCTTTGTCATATATAATTTTTAACTGTGTTAATGGAAATGGTTACTTGGGATTATATTTTGAATTGACAATCTTTACAAATATCCTCTATCCATCCCACTGTTATAGTTGCACCACTTATATACTTCCCTCTCTATGTGCAATTCGATTTAAAACGAATGGCAATCTAAGTTATTTGCATTTATCCTTGGGGAAAAAGAAGAAAATCTGGGTTCTTTTTCTCTTCATCAAATTCGTTCTCTCTCTCTCTCTCTCTCTCTCTCTCTCTCTCTCACTATTTTATTTTATAAATTGGTGTATTGACTATTGACATTGCTATTTTATTTGTTTATCTCAACTGGAATGTATAAGTTTAATATATGAATTTGTTTCCTTATATTGCCAATCTGATTAGGTAGAAATAGAAAGATTTGATTTCTTACTTTCTTATCCTGTTACCTTTACTTTGTGTGTTTAGTTGATATATTGGTCTCTTACTCTAAACTTTACGTGCTTTAATTCTTTGTAGAAGGGAGGGAGAATAGGGGGAGGGGGAGGGGGATGGAAGAGTGGGTGGGGGTGGAGAGGTTCTTTGTTTGCTTGACATTACCTATTTTGGTGCCATGACAAATTCATAATCTCAAAAAACAGGCAAGAAGCTGCTGGCGCTTTGTGGAATTTGTCATTTGATGACAGAAATCGAGAAGCAATAGCTGCAGCTGGTGGTGTCGAGGCTTTGGTATATTTATATTTTTGTGTGAACTGTACCTTATTGATCTTGTACAACCTTTTTGTATTCAATTTACATACAATACGATTGCTGAAAAAAATGTTCCATGCCGTTGTCCATTTGCAGAATTTGTAATTCAGATCCTTTTATCCACCACCCTTTTTCGGTATTTGGGTGTACACATAATGAGGAATAATTTCCCTTCCCATCCCCCTTTCCCCAAAAACAGAAAAAAAGAAAAGAATGAATGAGGAATATAATTGCTTGTTGATGCTAAGTGGGATCAATGGAGTGTTATGAACTCCTCCATGGCCTGCCCACTTTAAGTTTACCTTTATCTTAGATGCAACTTTTCTGCTTCTCTTTTAGCTTTTTTTCTGTTGAACTTCAAATCAATATGAAGAACAAATATTTGGTCTATAGGTTGCTCTTGCACAGAATTGCTCAAATGCTTCTCAAGGTCTTCAGGAACGGGCTGCTGGTGCCTTGTGGGGATTGTCGGTATCAGAAGCCAATAGGTATGTCGGGAAAATATTATTTTTCTTCCTGGTGGTGTCACATAGTGCAAAAGTATATACATTTTCTTTCCTAAAACAAGTTTTCGATGTTCCTGAAAGCATTTCTTTTGGTTGTTGCACACACTGTTCCTCAGACCAGATTCTTGAAATTTAGTGCGTAGTTGAAGAGCATTCTGACTTCAATTACTACATTTTGAGTTTTCTTAGTTATACTAACCTATGATACTTTCTTGAGCTCTTAACGAGTGTTTGTATTATCCTGTGCCCCTTGTTGGAGTTGATGCAAACAATAAGCTGAGAGTAAAATGAACAAGTACCCTTGAGCCTTTCTCTTTTTGAAGAGAAGTCAATGAATTGGCAAAGCAATGGGAAAAAAGAAGAAAACCCCCTGCATAAAGTTTTGCAACAAGCAAAAGTACATACATAAATGAATAAATCTGGTAATAGAAAATCTCCTACTAAATTTTTTAGTACTCCCCCATGGCTACTTAATAATACCTGACAAAACAAATGATTTCAAAGAAGAAGAAGAGTCCTAGTAGATTGGTTGCTGGTGGAAACTTTTTTCCGAGACTTCTCAATGAATCTGGATTTGATATTTTGTGTTTTTCTGACAATATATGGTGAATATCATCATCCTATCACTTCCTCGCTATTTGGGGTCAGCTACATGAAAAACCTGTTATATAGTTCCATCAAAATTATTAGAGGCTTTAAAGGTAATTTTAGCTTGGATTCTATTTCATTGCATATCATTAATAGGAGACCATGGTCTACAGCCTTGGATTTCAGGAATAAAGTTTCTTACGCTGTTTGGAAAGTGTCAAGGTTCTGTGAGATTAAATGCTCCGGTTAGGAATTTATTAAAAGAAACAAAATTCTTGAACTATGATTTATTCAAATGATTTACCGGGAACAAAAAGAAGAAACAAGAGAGACGATTTGTTCAATTACATTCAAGATTAAATGGTTCTTCTTTATGTGAAAGATATTTCATGAATTTCTCATCTTAGCAGTGCTAATAATTGCTATATAAATAAGCTGGTGGAGCAAGATTGACACACTAGATTCCCCCCCCCCACCCCCCCACCTCCCCCCCAAAGAAAAAAACAAAAAAAAAGGAAAGGAAAAAAAAGAAAAAAAACTTACTATTAAACTGAATCAATTAATTCTTGAGTTTTTTGATTCTGCAAATCGTGAAAGGTATGTTCAGCTCAGTTTCTTGTCATTTCTTTCTCTATGATGCTATTGGCAATTTGGAATTATCCTTTTATTATTTTATTCTTCTGCGTAAAAATTGTCCCATAATTTGAGAAGATTATTTATTTTCAGATGATGCTATTGACAATTTGAAATTATCCTTCTATTATTTTATTCTTCTGTGTAAAATTCTCCCACGATCTGATAAGGAAATCACCTTTCTACTACTATTTATTTATTTTCTTTTTTTAGCATTGCTATTGGACGGGAAGGAGGTGTTGCACCCCTTATTGCACTGGCACGGTCAGATGTTGAAGTAAGTATATTCCATCTTGGTTAATATCTTCTTTCTGTCCTGGTAAAGATTTTTATTTTCCTTCATCATTGGTTTTGTTTGTTTTATTCATGTTTATTCATTGTTCTAGTTAGTTTTTGGGGAAGAGAGGCGGTCAAAGGGCATGTGTACATATGGGACTGCCTCCTGAATGCTGTGAGATTGGAATATATGTATATTTCTTCTGTGGGGAATGGAAGTTTGTTATTTGTTCTGGAGCTTTTGGTTATCTGTGGCCAGTTAAGGTCATGTTTGGGAGAACTTTCTGGCATCTGGAAGCAAAATCTAGTTGTTTTATTGCTTCTGGAATTCAAAAGTTGCTTCCAAAAGCTTATCCAGGCAGCCCTGAATTTTTTATAAGTTGTGTCTGATAAATCTTGATATTAGCATTGCTCAAATTAAATGTAGAAATAGCCTGTGGGATTGGAATATATGTCTCTTATTTCTATGGGGATGGAAGTTTGTTATTTATAGGATTACATTACTGTTTTTGACACTACTAACCGTGCATAAAATGACATTACTTGTTTCTTGGGTTACTTAATGAGTTGGAGTAATAAAAGATGCTATAGTCCTGGCCGCCGTTTAATCTTAATAATAATGATAATAAAATATAAGTGTTACCATGTTTTCCCAGCATATGATGTTTTACACTGCAGCACTTCATGCCTCTGTCTGGTCATGAGCCTCTCATGTATATGGTGCTGGTGCTGCAAGATTAACCATTGCTATTAAATAAATAAATAAATTCATTCTCCAATGCTTAACTAACTCTTGTTGATGATGCAGTTATTACAAGATGTTGTGAATTCATGAACAAATGGTGATCTTTTTGTAACCATCAATACATATAAATCTGATTTGCGTCTGGATTCCCTCTTAGTGTGGAGATGGCATTGCTTCTCTTTTCTTTTTCTTGTCCTTTTAATGCTGGTTGGAGGCTGAGCTTTCTGAGCCAGGTTCCATCTTTCTATCTTGTTCTGTTTCTCTTTAATAAAGTTTTTTCCGATCATTTAAAAGAGAAGGGACCTGCAATTATTTCTGCATAATTTTTTCTATGCTTTTATGAACCAAGGTCTAGATCGTTTATTTACCAAGTTCTTAGGTACAAAGGTGCTGCATGTGCTTGTGAACATGCATGTCTGTTTTTGTTCTAGGAGCTTTTACTCAACCCAAAGATGAAATAAGGTTGCTTGCTTTATTATCTGTGCAATTATAATACTGTAATAGGTGACATAGTTTGGTTTTGGATACAGTACATGTTCAGATATGTATTTATTCTTGCTTTCAGAGTGTCCCATGGTATTACATATAAAAACTTTTGCCTTGCCTAGTAATGCTTCGGGTTGAAGAGTTGATACTATATCTTTTGAGAAAGTGGTATTTGAGTTCTGCAAATACAAATCTGTATACATTTATCTTTCTACAGATACCTTTACAATTGTCTATTGACTAGTACCCTAATGTGTGAAATTTTATCTTTTGGTTTTGAATGAATGGTTTTGAATGAAGTACTTGCATACTGAGAGACTGTAAATTAAGCAATTGTTACTTTTGCAGGATGTTCATGAGACTGCAGCTGGGGCACTATGGAACCTTGCCTTTAATCCGGGCAATGCTCTTCGTATTGTTGAGGAAGGGGGAGTTCCAGCTCTTGTTCATCTATGTTCTTCCTCAGAATCAAAAATGGCACGCTTTATGGCTGCTTTGGCATTAGCTTACATGTTTGATGGGAGGTACATTATTGCTTTGGTTATCCTGCATAACATGATGGCCTTTTCTATGTTCACTGCTCCCCAACAGAAACTCCTTTTCCATGTGCATTTGTGTACTTGTAGGTTCCTGAGTTTACTTATTATTAAGGTCATTAAGAGTCTATACCTATCCATTCGTCAATGCATTCTGATGTGGATGGTGCCATTGGGTACGAAAACATAGTATCTAACTGAGTGTGTGATTTAAAGGGTTGGTCAGCTGGGACTGTTCCTACTTATATCAGAGGACCAGGCTGGGACTGATCCTTGATGTCTGCATATCTGGGGCATTTGCATAATGGTCTACTGCTTATCTGTTGATTAACTCTGGCTGATTTGCCGAAAACGTTAGTACACATACTTTTTGGATTGGTATAATGTTCCATAAACATTCTAAAATGTCATACATATCTTGTGCAGGATGGATGAAATTGCTTTGATAGGGTCTTCATCGGAAGGTGTTTCAAAGAGTGTCAGCTTAGATGGTGCTAGGAGGATGGCCTTGAAGCACATTGAGGCCTTTGTGCTTACATTTTCTGATCCACAAACCTTCTACGCGGCTGCTTCGTCATCAGCTCCTGCAGCCTTGGCACAAGTAGCTGAAGGAGCACGTATTCCGGAAGCTGGGCATCTGAGATGCAGGTTTTTATTTCATTCACATTTCATTTATCTATATACAAAATTTTCTATTGATTGCTTTACTGCTGTACTTTGCTCCTCATTTTTGTTTGACATCATTGCCAGTATGAGAAGTAAACATGCAGTGCTTGACCGACCATAAAATTTTGTATTGTTAGTAATTAGAGGATTTTTGTACCAATTTTAGTTCATGTGAACACACTATACATTTGACATAGTGAAGCACCAATGGGGTTGGTAGTCTAGCGGTGAAAATGCCCTCAACCCATCACCGCTCGGGGCGGCTGGTTGTGAGTTCGAGTCTTAGCATGCCCACCATCGCCCATTGGTCCTGCAGAAGCACTGCTTGCTGTACGGGGGCTTGTCCTGGGTGCTATGATCACTACCATGGAGCACCTTTTTTTTTCACCCGAAAAAGAAAAAGACATGGTGAAGCCTAAAAACAATGTTTAAAAAAGAAATTTTTTTACTTCTGAATTAATTTCAGGAAAAATAACCCTGCCTGGCAGCATAGAGCCCGTGACCAGACACAAAGGGAGGCAAAATGATTGTCTTCCCCTGTTGATGCTCTCGTGGTCACTGTGATTTGCCCCAACGCTGGTGCAGGGGCCGCACTTCCAGGCAGAGAGCCATATCCCTTTTTTTTTTTCTAATCGTCTTTGATAGGTGCTTCTTGTTTCTGTAATGATTTCGTTTTTACCTGATTATTTGTTCATTATTTCTTATCATATGAACCAATGTCTGTCTGATGTGTAAGCTTGTGTTATCATGGAGCATAGTCATCGACTTATTTCTATCTGTTACTGGTGCTAGCAGGATTGATGTACTATGTTTGGAACTTAATGTTCCACTGCTTAAAATATTTATGACTTTTATTTTTATTGTTATTATTATTTTATTAATTTTTTTTATTTCTTCAGCGGAGCTGAGATTGGAAGGTTTGTTACCATGCTTCGAAATTCTTCTTCCATTCTAAAGGCCTGTGCAGCTTTTGCTCTTCTCCAGGTAAGGACATTATTGTCCATTACCCAGGTCTTTCTGGTTTGGAGTTAATTTCTCTAATTTTTTATGGAAATGACAAAAATATTTGCTGTATTAAAGAATTCCTTTACTCTCGTTGCAGTTTACCATCCCAGGGGGCCGGCATGCAGTGCACCATGCTGGTCTCTTGCAGAAGGCTGGAGCAGCTAGGGTGCTACGTGCTGCTGCTGCAGCAGCCACGGCTCCTATTGAAGCCAAAATCTTTGCAAGGATTGTACTCCGGAATCTCGAGCACCATAATGTAGAGGCATCCTTATGAAGGACTGATATGACAAGCAAAAAGTTTTACTGCTATCTCTGGTGCCAATGGCTTCCTGCTCTTGAGTAGTCCTACAAGGTGGTGGTGGTGGTGGTATATATTCTGCACAAATGTAAACTAAATTTGTCAAGAACTTGGTGTGTGGCTTGTTCCCATTTGCTCATGTGGATCTTTCTGCACAATCAGTTCCGGTCTTTGGTGTTCTTGAGAATCAGGAAACAGGGATGGGGATTAGGTCTTTTCTCATACCCCCCTTTCTTTTGTGTGGCTTTTCCCCTTTTTCTAGTCCTTAGAAGTTTGGTGTGTGTGTGGTTTTCCCCCTTTTTAGTTCATTTTGTTCTTAGCATGTACAAGGTACTGGGGTGTCAATAGACCAGTATCGATCATTTTTGCGTTTCTATATTCATTATAAAGGTTTTATATCATAATTATGTTTTAAGCTATTTAGGACTCACATTCTTGCAGAAGATATTCTCAGTTTTTGATTGTTGGCTCCATTTTGTGTACTTTCTATCTGGCAAGTGAGTAAGCAGGGCCTGGATTGGTGCCTTGAGGTTTCCACTAAGGTGTCACTACCGATGGGCTTTGCTAAGTTTGACATGCTAGGACCCCTTGGTTTGCTTAGTGCACCATGATGCCTTTTATATTTAAGTAGCCATGCATATTCTCCAACAGTGACATGTAGTTTGTCCACGCCTGGCAGTCATAAAGACTGATATCTGACAGATTATTTTGATCTGATCAAGCTAATGGGATGCTGACTTGTGGTGCAATCTATCAGTTTATTTCATGTTTTTCTTTCCAAGCATATATATATATATATATATATATGGGTGGAAGATACTTGGTTGTTCTAGCCCCCTTAACAGTAAGAAAAGCTACAACTATTCTGCCTTGAAGGTAACTTCTTGTATTCAGGTTAACAAACAGTGTGGTGGCTGAACTCACAGTGGTTCAATAGGGTCTCATATGTTGGCAGTTTGGTCTTCAACTTATCTTACATTGAAATGGCCTCCACCACAAACTTGGGGCAAGGTGAAGTAACCATTGTTGGCTCAGACACACTCCCCCTGTTGAGAAGAGCATAGGACTTAGATTCCAACATGTTTACACAGGGAAATAGATTGGCAGATAAATTAGTTAATCTGGCCGTAGTTAAGGGAATCTCTTTATGTTTGTGGTAAAATTTCTCAGTGGGCATCCTTGAATCCTTTTCCATCTTCTTCTTTTATCTATAGGTCATATGGGACCCATTGGATCACTAATCTTCTCTTGTTTGTTATATATATGGAGACTTTCGTTGAACCTTCCTTACATCATATCACTCAACACTGGTCGGTATTTGTTATAGTTGATGTCAACTTCTCATGTTATTGACCCATTCCTTTTTCGTTTTTTTCTTTTTGCCCTTTATTGGTTTGAGTCGCACATTGTCTGTTGGTGAAACCCCCCCTACCCTGAGTTATTGCAAATGTGTTTATCTTTCCTTGGTTTATAAATCCAATCTATTCCTGTCTATCATCTATCTCAGTATCTTTATGTCAGGTCCAGTTGTTTTATGTATTGCTTCTATACTCCTACTGTTTTGATTCTATCATACTCTGCAAAGAATGGCTAGTCTTGCCTCTCTTATAAAATTTAGCATTTCTTTACGGAAGAAGGTTCTACATTCCATCGGTGCGGGAGAATCTCTCAGGTACACCAATGGCGATGCGTGAATCAGTATCATTCACATGAGATCTGCAAGATCAAGGGAAAAGATGGATAGAAAGAAGAAAGGGGAAAAAAAAAACCTTGTATGAGAGGATGTATGATGTGTCAAATTGTAATATCACATCTTTGCATTATTCATCCCACTTTGATTCTATGAATATAATCTCTTAAAGATTTTCTTATATCCTTATGGATGACATAAGCCACAAAAACTCAAGATAGTGGAAGCTCTATTCATAGGAAGCTGCTGGGCAATGATTTAATGAGAATGTGACGGGTGCTACTGACCTTATCGCCATGGATTTGGATTTTGAGGACATTTGAATTAACATCCATGGATGATTGTTTTGATTCTTTACTATTGTTCTGGTAGGTTAGGAGGAAATTTTTATTGATTTTTTGCTACTTTACTCACTAGAAGAAAGAAAAAAAATATATATATATATCAAGAATGAAGATAGAAGTGCATTCATGATCAATTCTAAAATGGGTTTTATAACAATAATAAATTCAGTCTTCTCCCAACTAAAGGGGTCCAGCTACATGGATTCGTACAAAACAGAATTAGAAAAGTCTAAATAGGAGTGGAGGAGAGGAGAGGAGAGGAGAGGTGGAAAGATGAGAGATGAGAAAATAAATATGAGAGTAAGAGGAAAGAGGCACAACCCATAAGTTAGGAAAAATCTCAGCTATTGACCTCCAATAGGTTCTATCCAAAGTCATAGTGGGGTCAAGACTATGACTATGCATGTCATTCCTCACCACTTCGTCTATGGTCATTTTGGGTATACTCTTAGCTCTTTTGGCTCCTTCAATCCAGATCCGATCACTCCTCCAAAATGGATCTTAGGACTACGCAACGGGCACTTTCCTTCGTTATGCCTGTTTAATTTTGAGATAGATTGAAGTCCTCAATAATACAGATCAAGTCTAGATCTAGTACTTTGGATTGACCCATTGGACTCAGGAGTCATCTTCACCAATAGGTAACATAATTGTTGTTTTCATGGTTTGTTAGCCAAACAATCATATAGACACTTGCCCTCATGGATGACCATCTCGTGGTAAATTATCCACAGGGACTCAAATTCCTAGTTATACAAAATTTTTCCACTCTGAGCAAATCTGCTCAAGCCTTTTTAGCTCCAATTTGGCATTTTCCCAATTCAATCGCTAAATGGATTGGGTTAGGTTAGGTTGACCCTTAATATATTTATGGGATTGAGTTCTTTGTCTGGAGTGTACATTAGTGTTTCTTGGGTCTATCTTTCTCCCCCCCCAATAGCTGTGGAAACATATATCATTTTATAAAGGGAGGGGAGAGACATACACAAAGAGATGGTACGTTCGATGAGTTCCTTTATTTTCTTCTTAAACCTATTAATGTTTTTTAAAGCTAAAAGCGTGATTGCCAAATGCAATAAAGAGATGATGGTAGTCCAAAGATTGAGAGCTCTTTATCACTATGTCATTTTCAAAAGTTGTATTGTCTTGCATTTTTTTTGAGTATTGGTAAGAAACTACCTATTTTATCCTCCTTAAAAGAACAAATATTATGCACAAAAATGTGTTGTATGTATGCGATTTTCTTATTGACAACCTTTAAGGTGTCAAATAATTTATAACTTTAATTGTTGACCCTTTTAGTACAGCACATTTTTGTTTTTTCAATGAGCCTATATAATAAGTCAGATTCAAGTTTTTTTTTTTTTTTGTTTTAAACTCATTCAGATCCCCCTAACTTAAAGAATTTTTAAGAATGTGACAATGGGTAGTTAAAAATGTCAAGTTTTAATTACACCTACATATTTACACATACCCTTCACACACATATACGGTATACCAAGTGCATGAGGCTCCCGCATATGCGAAGTTTGGGTGGGCGAGAACTACGCAGTCTTCATATATATATATATATATATATATATAGAGAGAGAGAGAGAGAGAGAGAGAGAGAGAGAGAGAGAGAGAGAGAGAGAGAGAGAGAGGTTGTTTTTCTTGCAAGATTTATCTTGTGATGGATTTGGTTGCTTCTAGAACCTTGGTTATCAAGTTGATTAGGCAACTTGCTAAACGTATCGTAGAGTTATGTTGGATAAAGCCTCTTCCCAATTGGTGTAAGCTTAATGTCGATAGTTGCTCACTGAGAAATTCAAGCCAGATAGGAGCACGTGGGCTTATCATATCCATGGACGGTGAATATGTAGGCAGCTTTTTCTCTAATTTTATTGACATGGCTACAATTTTAATGGCAGAATTTACTGCAATTCTTATGGGTGTGCAACTTACCAAAGACTAAAGGGATTTGTCAATTTTTGGATTGAATGTGATTGGAGAACTTGTTGCACGCAATTGAAGAGGTACATTTCCTTAATTAGATGGTATGTTTCCCATTGTTTTCGGGAAGTAAATTCTATGGCTGATGTTCTTGCTAATAGAGCAACAAAATCCTTTTGATGCGAGAATTGGGATATTGCTCCAACCTTCATAATTTCATACCTAAATTGGGAGAAATTGGAATGTCCAAGATTAGATTTTTCTAATGCTTATTTTTTGCTTCCTCCCTCTGTTGATGGCAATTTCGAAGGTGGAGGGTAGAAGTAAACTATGAGTTTTGTATTTGTGTCATCCGGGTATGCCTAAATGTACCCACTGGGAATTAGATCCGACTCCCTATCCCCCTCTTCATAGAGAGAGAAATTGATGAATTCATTGAATACTAGGTCAGGATTGACAGTAATCCTATATATATATATATATATATTTTTTTTAATTCCATTTTTTTGATCATTAGTAATATATATATATACCATATAACATGATCGATCTATACCAAAATTCAGGGAAATAGGGTTCTCCTGGTTCTGTATGGTGAGAAGAATGAGATCGGTACAATATCGTACTCCGATCCGGTAAAGAAACGAGAACTAAGATGGGTGCAATACCGTACCTAGAACGAATTTGTGCAAAATTAAAAATAAACATATAAAAGGAGCACGACCAAGAACTCAAAATTAGAAAATAAGAATAAAGTTGCTTAACCAGATCTATGTTCCACAGTCGAGATGCTCTACTGTAGGCTTCTCTGTGAAGATAGAACAAGAAGCAAGCTGTAGATTTAGATGTAGATGCAAGAAAATAATGATGCAAAATAATGATTTGAAAAATAAAATACACTTTGCTTATAATTTAGAGATCTTTGATTACAAGGTTTGGGTAGGCTTAGGTTGGAGGATTTGAGAAGAAGAAGAGTATTTGAATCTTTAATGGAGTTTTGAGGGTTGTTGAAGCTAACCTTTGAGGGCGATCGGACTTGGAAGGGACGATCGGACCTCGGAGTTGTTGTTGAAGACCGACGGAGCTTTGAGGAGTCTGGCGGAGCTTGATCTTTGAAGAACTTGAGAGGGACGATTCCTTTGGATGGAGGCTTCTCACTCTCTAAGTCTAATTTTGGGAGAGAATCAAGAGGGGGAGTTCCCTTTTATAGAGAAATGACACATTTACATTTCATTTGGGTTTGTGGCGCATTTGAATTCCATTTGAAACTATTCTAAATTACATTTGAAACAGTACCGAATTACAATTCATTTGGTACTGTATATCTGAATTTAGAGCACTATTTGAGGGCACTGTTAGCGCCGAAATTTGGGATTGATTCCGACCTTTGATTTAAAATCTTCTATCTCGGTCATTGAATTAGAATCTTTAATGATCGTACCACAGCATTCCATGTGTCCGGGACACTGTTTTTCGTACTGGTTTGATCAAGGGGTTTGTACCATATTTGACTAAGCCTGGTATTGGCCTAACTATCCTTTAACCTGGGACAGTAACAGTACTACCTTTCCTCTATGAGGTTATCTGTGGTTAACTGACTAGGTGAGTTATCGACATCACTGGTCGGCTAGTTTAGAACCGTCCTAGCAGACGTTGTGCACCAAATCAGCGCTTGATTGTAGATTTTGAATTTGAGGTATTCCGACGAGTTTTACAAGAGGTCACCGTTTTGAATTTGCTTGATGATGATGCCTTGCTAGAGAGAATATCTGGCTTATTATCAGAGGGGTCTTGGGCCATTTTCTGGGTGTGGCAATGGACTGCTATAGAACTTTTGATAGAGCTAAGGCTGTAAACTCCGTCACTTGATTCTTCTTCTGAGTTGGAGCCGAGTTCAACGAGGCCAGCCAGAAGGGCTTCCTTTTCACTTTTAATGCTTGATTTTGAGGAAGCCGGAAGGGCCGGGATTGGCTTGGGGCCCGTGAGGCTTTGGATGAGGGTCAATTTTCATATTTTGAGACATCACAGTTGTCCCACCATTTGACGTGGTAAACACGTGGAGGACGGGGGCAATCCAGTCCTAGGTTTGAAAGTCATTGATCTCATAATCCCAAAAAAAGATCTATGCTAGGCGACAGTGGAGGAAGAACCGAAGGAGATCAAACTGGTGTAGTTGCTGTTGGGTGTGTTCGCAGAATATTTGGAAGGATTCTTGTATTTGTTGTGGAAGGATATCGACCATGGGGCCATATTGATCCTACCAACGAGGAAACCAGAGGGGAATTTGATTAATGAATTTTTAATCAAAACAAAAGAACCAGAAATGCCTGTTGTTCCTATTTTGGAATAAGAATTCTTTGTACCACGCCTCCTGGTAGTCATTGTAATGATATCCGGAAGGGGTATAGGTATTTGAAAATTTTTTGTAAGTGAGGGGATGGTTGTTCCATTCTTTAAGACTAAGGACTTTGCATGTGGTTACGATTGTGTGTGTGACCAAGGATGAGTCATTTTATCGAAATTGAGTTTGAACCTGACAAAGCTAGTGTCGACAAGAATGTATTAATTAAATTCTTGAGTTTTTGCTACCATAGGGGAATAATAGTGCCATCCTTGAAAGAAGATTTATTGAGCCATGTTTGATGGAGAGTCCATGCAATTTTCAAGAACTTCTTCAATAGTGAAGAGATCTTCTTTGAGAGGTTTTTCATGGTATTGGCTTTTGATTTTGGATCCTTGAGCTATTTGGAGGGGTTTGGCCTGGGTTGTTTGAAGGCTAGAGCTGGCTCTATTTGTGTTTTGGAGGGGGCCGACAACCGAAGAAAGGACTACGACATGGGAATATGACTGATTTATGAAAGCCAACTGGGATTGGCTATGGGTGATAATTTGATTTGAGGGAGCGACAGAAGTGTCGTAGCTGGATTTGGATCGAACTAGGGAATTTGAGGATATGGACTCTTTTGGGGGAGCCATGTTGAGAAGATTTATTTGAGGAGTCTGGCCCTGTAGGAATTCACGAGTAAGGAAGTCAGGGACAGAATTGGATTCTCCTTTAATATATTCAATTTGAAATTCAAAAATTGAGAGTAAAGCTTGCCATTGGGTAAAAATTTGTTTTGAAGCTAAATTTGAGACATTATTTTGTAAAACAAATTTAGCAGCGTTGTAATCAACGCAAACTAAAAATGGTTTATTTAATAATGCATTTTGAAATTTTTGTATGCAAAGAACTATGGAAATGACTTCTTTTTTTATAGTGCTATAGTTTTTTTTTTTTTTTTTTGTGCAGAGTTTCAGACACCAGAGGTAAACTGGACAAGTTATTCTTTGTTAGAATTTGGGAGTTTTTGTTTGAGAATTCCACCATATCCGACATCAGAGGTGTTAGTTTCGACAATTTTTAATGCCTCAAGATTAGGGATAAAAAGGTAAGGAATCTCTTTAACCAATTTTTTAATTGTTTGAATGGCATTAGTTTGAGTAGAAGACCATGGTGCCGGATTCTTTTTTAGCCTGAGGTAAAGTGGCTCAACAATTTTACTAATTTGGGGAAGGAAGTCTCTTACCTAATTTAAAATTCTTAGAAATCTTTGTAATTGGGTTTTGTCTAATATTTGGTCAGAAAATTTGTCACCAAAAGATATAGCTTGATTGATAGGGGTTAAGTTACCTTTTTCGATCAGATGTCCGAGAAAGCAGATCTTGGTGAGAAAGAATTTCATTTTTCTTTTTGAAAGGACGAGGCCATTTGATTTTATAATTTGGTAAAAAATTCTTAAGTGTTTGAAATGCTGATCCACTGAATAAAAAAAAAAAAACTAAAATGTCATCAATGTAAACAATTGTAAATTATCCATAGGAATTAAAGATGTCGTTCATAATTTTTTGAAATTCACTGGGAGCATTCTTGAGGCCGAATGGCATGACATTCCATTCATAGAGGCCAAAGGGGGTTGTAAAGGCAGTTTTATAACGGTCTTTTTCATGAATCTGGATCTGCCAGAATCCAGATTTCATATCAAATTTAAAAAAGATTTTGGCTTGATATATTCTTTGTAAAAGGCCTTTTTGGTTTGGGATTGGGTATCGTACCCACTAAGGGCATCATTTAGGGGTTTGTAATTAACAATCAGGCGTGGGATACCTCGTTCAATTTCAGAAGCCTTGTTAACATAAAAGGCCGTACAACTCCAAAGGGAGGTACTAGGTCTAATAAGTTTTTTGGCTAAAAGGTCATTGATTTTTTGTTTGCATGTTTCAAGAAGAGTTTGATTCATTTGAGCAGGGCGTGCTTTGGTTGGGATTTGAAGTTCAAAAAAATCTTTGGCATATGGTAGAGAAACCATGTGTTTTCTTCGATGCCAGAAGGCATCTGGAACATCAGAGCAAAGATCATGCTCAAATTTGGAGTGGAGTTGGTTTATTTGATGAATAGTTTTGGAATGGTTGATTTGCTTCATAATTCTTTGATGGAGAAGCTCGGTTTTGAGGAAACTTTAATTGTTTAGTTTTATTGGTACTTTGGTTAATGGAAGTGTGAGCTTGTATGAAAGGAAAAATAACCTTTTGGCCTTGGAACTTGGTAGTTATACTGTCTTGAACAATTTTGAAAGGTTTCAGAGTTTCAAGAAATGGCTGACCGAGGATGATAGTTTGATGAAGGTCTTTGGCCAGAAGAAAGGTTTGGAGGAGGCAAAGACCATTTTTGCAGACATGGGTGTTGGACAATTTGTACTGAACATTCAACCCGGACCCATTAGCGGTAGCAAGCTGCTGGGTAGTGCATTCATAGTACTGGATTGGAATGATGCCTGCATTAATACAGTTAAGCTGGGCTCATGAATCAACAAGGACGATGGTGGAGAGTTTGAAAGAAGTATTAACAACAAGGGTTATGTGGATATACCAATTTTGGAAAGAAATACTAAGGACAAATCCTAGAGGAGGGGTGTCCTTAGCAAAGGGATTTTCAAAATGTTCATTTGAAATTGGTTCTTTAGTTGTGAGGTTTTGTGGAGGTGTTTGTCGAGATAGGAGGGATGATTGTTGTTTGATAGTTTTGATTTCATGCTGCAGAGTTGCAGTAGTAGTCTCAAGGGTTTTGATTCGAGTGGAATGGTCAGGGGCTGAGATTTGTGTTTTATCAAATTTGTGAAGTATATTTTGTAAATTATAAGGTTAGACAGTTGTTTGATTTTTAATATTTTGCTTGAGGTGTTCAAGACACGCCTTTTTGTGTTCAGGATCTGTCAAATTATCAATGTATTAAAAAATGTTTGATTGGGGAGATGCTCGCAGCATACGAACAGATTTGGGAGCACAATTTTTACAACTTAAACCAATAATGCAAGTGTCACAAGCACTGGCTTGGAAGTTATCATTATCAGTAGAGCTGGAGACAGAATGCTCAGAAGCTTTTACTTGGGTTAGTTTGTAATTTTTCTCATCAAAAGATGAGGAAGAAGCATCTTGGAAAAGGGCTAAAATTTGGGATTTGTTTTCTTAAGAAATTTGTAAAGAATTAATCATTTTTGAAACTCGATAGTACTTGGCGATGTGGCCAGGTTTACCACACCTAAAGCATCCTTCGAAAGTTTGATCTGGTTTCGGATTTTTATGTGTCTTGAAAGGCCTTTTGTATTTGTTATACTTTGGGTTTTTTAAAGACTTTTGGTAAAATTCAGGGGTAGTAAAAGGCTTGCGGGGAGCGTAATTCCCAGATTTGTGAAACCTTTTGTAGTACTTACCTGAAGGTTTGTGTTTATGTTTTGTTGGAGGTCTGAGAGGAGTAAAATCAAATTGCTCGCAAAATCCTCCAAGTTCATGTTTTTAAAATTTGTTTTCTTTGTTAATTTGTTTTCTTAATCTAATATCAGTGCATAAGGCTAAACCTTCTTCATGAATTAGATTAATAATTTGACCGTAAGTCATTTGGTCATATGGGATAATTCCATCATTTTCTTTACGAAGACGTTGTTTGATTTTTTCTGAAAATAAAGTTGAAAGACCTGTAAGAAATTTTTCTTTCCAACAGGAAAGGTTTGCGTCGGGTCTTGTTAAAACTTTGGTCAGAAAAGTATCTTTGTACCATTTGAAGCTGTGTAATTTTTTACACCTAAGGTTTGATAATTGTTCGGCTGTTCTATCTTTGAGACGAGAAGGATTACCTAAAAAATAATTTATAATGTTGAAAATAAGAGTGTTTACAGCATCTTCAATGGGTAATCCTTTGGCGTCAAGGAGGGGAGCGCCCTCAGGGGTAGTTTGGATAGCCATTAGAATTTTAGTTTTTTGGACGTCAGTCAGGACATAATCCCACCAACCTTTGAGTTGGCCGGTAAAGCAAAAAATAAGCAAGGTTGCAACAGCACTGTCGATCGTATTTTTAATACGGTGTGCGTTACTAACCATGGTCATTTCTTGTAATTTGTTCATGAGATTATGTTCAGACAAACCATCTATGTTCCATTCATAGATGATTCCACTTTGGTAAGAAGCTTGAGGAGCAGTTCCTCTGGCTTTAATTTAAAGATCAGGGAAGATTGGATGTTGGGTTGAGCTTTGGCCAATTTGGTTAACTTGGGGGATCCCGAGTTAGAGCTGGATGAGTAACTCGAAGAATATTTTGAAAGAGCGTCTACCCGATGGATAATGGACTCGGCAGTTGATTGATTTGGCATTGGTGTGTCGGGGGCTTCTAGAGTTGCGAGGCGGTGGTTAATTTGTTTAAGTAAAAATGATTTGTTAAGTTCTCGTTGTTATGTTTGTAGAATGTTGTATGGCTTGAAAAGGGGGGTACTAGGAGGAATAGTGGTCAGGATTAAGGATGAAGAGGCCACAGGTTTTGGTTGGACAAGGCACTAAACTCGAGAGAGTTGTTCACCTATGGTTTGAAGGCTTAAATTTATAAAATTTAGTTGTTCAATTTGCTTTCTATTTGGGTTATCTTGTTCAGCTACTTTGAATGGGGAGGCAATTAAATCTGTATTTTTGAAGGTATATTTGATGCTTTCCATCAGGGGATGGATAGCAGTGGTAGTTGGACCGGTGCTAAGGGTCAAAGATTTGTGGGTGGGATTATGAGTAGAGATTTGGTTATGACAAGGGTAATCTATGTTGTTACTTGGGTGTAAATGTCGAAATAAGTAAAAAAGAAAACATTTGTTTGAAGATTTGTCATAAAATCATACCAATTTGTTTTAATTTGGGCCTGTTGTTCAGGATTAAGGGTTTTGAAGAACCAATCACGTTTTGGTTTATTTTTTGGTGATTCAAAATCGGTTCGAAGTAAGGATTTGTCAATTTGATATTCTTTATTGGTTTGAAGCATATAGACTTCTGGGTCACGTTGAGGTGGAGCCACCTCAGACTGGGTTGGAGATTGGGGATGATTTTGGTCAGAAGGAGTTGAATCTGGAACAGAGGACGAAGTCTCATAAGTTCCATAGACAACATTTTGACTGGAATTAACTCCAGAAAGGTTTTGGATAGGAGGAGAAGTCCTAAGGGGCGGACTCAAGGGGAAATAATTTGAATTTGAAGAGGTCGAAGCATCATAGCAAGACCTACGAGAATTTTGGTAAATTGGAGGGGGGATGTGTCGGTTAAACCAAAGGGTTACTAAGCCATCTATAGTTTGGGAGATGGATTGAATATTGGTGTTTGAGATTTGTGATTGAGGTGTAGTGGTTTGTAATTTTCACTCTTTAGGGAAAGAGATATCTTTTTACTGAACGAGCCTAGGATAAACGATTTGACCTTGGACACAGTCGGTTTCAAGGTAAAGGGCCTGTCCTTTTGGAGATTGTTTAAGGGCTCTGGGTTTGACAGTTTTCATTAGTTTGTATTTGATATGATGAATGACAGCAATAGGAATTGATCCGTGCATCATTCTATATCCATGGGTTTTAAGGTTAATTTTGAGGGAATGTAGAATGTTTGGGTCTGTGAGTGCTATAGACATGTCCGGGTAAACATTAAAATGGACAGGACCATAACAAATGCTTGTTTCAATGGCTTTCAGAAGGGAATCATCGAAATCTAAAAATATTTGATCACGTAAGGCCAATAACTGAAAGTGTTAAGGCCTTCACGGTGAAGGGGTTTGATGGTCACTTGGACGAGGCCAATATAGACATAATTAAATTTGTTTTTGAGTTGATCTTGTAAGGATCTGGGATAAAAAGGGTAATTTCTTGTGTTTCATTTGTGAAATTTATAGTTTGTTCAACGGTTTTAATGGTTTCAAAATATGTTTGCCAGTCATTTTCGTATACTTCTCTTTGTGAAATTTTGGGCATATCCCAATTTTGGAGTCTTTTGTCTATTTTCGTTATTTGTTCATTATAATTGAGCACATTAGAACTTGTGCTTGCCTCACCTGTCGATCCCATCGACATAGAGTTGGATAGACGATTCATTGTTTGAGAAATCTTAAACTTTGAGTAACCTCCTAGATCTAGTCATATAAAGGGGTATTTCCAATATAAGTTGGGCACAAACGTGGTCTTACACTCCTCTGCCACTCCTCCCAACAGTCCAAAGGCTTATACACTAGCACAAAACAAGAAATAAAATGATTACACAAAAGAAAAGAAGTCTGCAAAACAAGAAAAATCGAATTCACCACCACAATGGCTCTGATACCATATAACAGGTGAGATGAGAACAAGTTCTAATGTGCTCAATTATGATGAACAAATAACGAACATAGACAAAAGACTCTAAAATTAGGACATGCCCAAAATTTCACAAAGAGAAATATACGAAAATGACTGGCAAACATATTTTGTAACCATTAAAACCGTTGAACAAACTATAAATTTCACAAATGAAACACAAGAAATTACCCTTTTTGATCACAGATCCTTACAATATCATCTCAAAACAAATTTAATTATGTCCATATTGGCCTCGTCCAAGTGGCCATCAAACCCCTTCACCGTGAAGGCCTTAACACTTCCATGTTATTGGTCTTACGTGACCAAAGATTTTTAGATTTCGATGATTCCCTTCTGGGAGCTATTGAAACAAGCCTTTGTTATGGTCCTATCCATTTTAATGTTTACCTGGACATATCCATAGCACTCACAGACCCAAACATTCTATATTCCCTCAAAATTAACCTTAAAACCCATGGATACAGAATGATGCATGGATCAATTCCTATTGCTATCATTCATCGTATTAAATACAAACCAATGAAGACTGTCAAACCCAGAGCCCTTAAACGATCTCCAAAAAGACAAACCATTTACCTTGAAACCGACTGTATCCAAGGCCAAATCGTTTATCCTAGGCTCGTTCAGTGGAAAGATATCTCTTTCCCTGAAGAGAGGAAATTACAAACCACTACACCTCAACCACAAATCTCAAACACAAATATCCATTCCATCTCCTAAACTATAGATGGCTTAGTAATCCTTTGGTTTAACAGACACATTCCCCCTTTAGATTACCAAAATTCCCCGTAGGTCTTGCTCTGATGGTTCGACCTCTTCAAATTCAAATAATTTCCCCTTGCGTCCGCCCCTTAGGACTCCTCCTCCTATCCAAAACCTTTCTGGAGTTAATTCCGATCAAAATGTTATCCATGAAACTTATGAGACTTCGTCCTCTGTTCCAGATGCAACTCCTTCTGACCAAAATCATCCCCAATCTCCAACCCAGTCTGAGGTGGCTCCACCTCAATGTGACCCAGGAGTCTATATGCCTCAAACCAATGAAGAATATCAAATTGACAAATCCTAACTTCGAACCGATTTCGAATCACCAAAAAATAAACCAAAACATGATTGGTTCTTTAAAACCTTTAATCCTGAACAACAGGCCCAAATTAGAACAAATTGGTATGATTTTATGACAAATCTTCAAATAAATTTTTTCTTTTTTACTTATTTCAACATTTACGCCCAGGATAACAACATAGATTACCCTTGGCATAACCAAATCTCTACTCATAATCCTACCCACAAATCTTTGACCCTTAGCACCGATCCAACTACCACTGCTATCCATCCCCCGGTGAAAATCATCAAATATACCTTAAAAAATACAGATTTAATTGCCTCCCCATTCAAAGTAGCTGAACAAGATAACCCAAATAGAAAGCAAATTGAACAACTAAATTTTACAAATTTAAGCCTTCAAACCATAGGTGAACAACTCTCCCGAGTTGAGTGCCTTGTCCAACCAAAACTTGTGGCCTCTTCATCCTTAATCCCGGCCACTATTCCTCCTAGTACTCCCCTTTTCAAACCTTACAACATTCCACGAACACAACAACGAGAACTCAACAAATCATATTTACTTGATCAAATAAATCATCGTCTCACAACCTTAGAAGCTCCCAACATACCAATTCTAAACCAATCAACTGCTGAGTCGGTCATCCGACAAATAGATGCTCTTTCAAAATATTCTTCGAGTTACCCTTCTAGCTCTGACTCGGAGGTCCTCATGTTAACCAAATTGGCCAAAGCTCAACCCAACATCCAGTCTTCCCTGACCTACAAATCGAAGCCAGAGGAACTGCTCCTCAAGCTTCTTACCAAAGTGGAATCATCTATGAATGGAACATAGATGGTTTGTCCGAACATAATCTCATGAACAAATTACAAGAAATGAACATGGTTAGTAACGCACACCGTATTAAAAATACGACCGACAGTGCTGTTGCAACCTTGTTTATTTCTAGCTTTATCGGCCAACTCAAAGGTTGGTGGGATTATGTTCTGACTGATAACCAAAAAATTGAAATCCTAATGGCTGTCCAAATCACTTCTGATGGTATTTTCCTCCTTGATGCTGAAGGAATACCTATAGAGGATGTTGTTAATACTCTTATTTTCAGCATAGCAAATTATTTTTTAGGTAACCCTTCCCGTCTCAAAGACCAAACAGCTGAACAATTATCAAACCTCAGGTGTAAGAAATTGCACAACTTCAAATGGTATAAAGATACCTTCCTAACCAAAGTCTTAACCAGACCTGATGCAAACCTTCCTTATTGGAAAGAAAAGTTTCTTACCGGCCTTCCAACTTTATTTTCTGAGAAAATCAAACAACGTCTTCGTAAAGAAAATGATGGGATTATTCCCTATAATCAAATGACTTACGGCCAAATTATTAACTTGATTCATGAAGAGGGCTTAGCCCTATGCACTGATATCAGGTTAAAGATACAAATTAACAAGAAAACAAATTTTATAAAAAAAATTAGGAGGTTTTTGTGAACAATTTGGCTTTGCTTCTCTTAGGCCACCTATAAAACATAAACATAAACACAAATCTTCTCTCAAATATGATTACAAATCAAAGAATTATGATTCCCGCAAACCCTTCACAACTCATGAGTTTTACCAAAAACCCCCTTCAAAACCAAAGTATAACAAATACAAGAAGCCTTTCAAGGCACCTAAATATCAAAGAGATCCTAAACCAGACCAAAATTTCCAAGGATGCTTTCGATGTGGTAAACCTGGCCATATCGCCAAATATTGTCATGTTTCTAAACGGATTAATTCCTTGTAAATTTCTAAAGAAAACAAAACTCAAATCCTTGCTCTTCTTCAGGAAACATCTTCTTCTTCTGATGAACAAGATTACAAATTAAACAAAGTTCAAGCTTCTAAGCATTCTATTTCCAGCTCGACTGATAATGATAACTTCCAAGCCTATGCTTGTGATTCTTACATTATTGGTTTAAGTTATGAAGACTGTGCTCCCAAATATATTCGTATGTTAAAAGTTTCTCCCCAAATAAACATTTTTGAATATATTGATAATTTAACTGACCCAGAACAAAAACGAGCTTGCTTAGAACAACTCAAACGAAATGTCGCTTCTCAAAACTCTCCCCAACCTTACAATCTACAAAAAATAATACAAAAATTTGACAAAATCCAAGAACCTTCAACCTCTGACCATTCTTCAAGAATTACAACCCTTGAAACAACTACTGCAACTCTACAGTATGAAATCAAAACTATCAAACAACAATTATCCCTCCTGACTCAACAATCACCTCCACAAAATCCTACAACTACAGAACCAATTTCAAATGAACCTTTTGAAAATCATTTTGCTAAGGACACCCCTCCTCCAAGATTCGTCCTTAGTATTTCTTCCCAAAATTGGTATATCCACATAGCCCTTGTGGTTAATACCTCTTTCAAACTCTCAACCATTGCCCTTGTTGATTCAGGAACCCAACTTAACTGTATCAATGAAGGTGTTATTCCAACTCAGTACTATGAATGTACTACCCAGTGGCTTGCTACCGCTAATGGGTCCAAGTTAAATGTTCAATACAAATTGTCCAACACACATGTCTACAAAAATGGTCTTTGCCTCCCCTAAACCTTTCTTCTGGCTAAAGACCTTGATCAAACTATCATCCTCGGTCAACCATTTCTTGAAACTCTTAAACCTTTCAAAATTACCCAAGACAGTATAACCACCAAATTTCAAGGCCAAAAGGTTATTTTTCACTTCATACAAGCTCAAACTTCTATTAACCAAAGTACCAATAAAACTAAACAATTAAATTTTCTTAAAACTGAGCTTCTCCATCAAAGAATTATGGAGCAAATCAACCATTCCAAAACTATTCATCAAATAAACCAACTCCGTTCCAAATTTGAGCATGATCTTTGCTCTAAAGTCCCTGATTCTTTCTGGCATCAAAAGAAACACATGGTTTTCCTACCATATGCCAAAGATTTTTCTGAACTTTAAATCCCAACCAAAGCACGCCCTGCTCAAATGAATCAAACTCTTCTTGAAACATACAAACAAGAAATCAACAATCTTTTAGCCAAGAAACTTATTAGACCTAGTACCTCCCCTTAGAGTTATACGGCCTTTTATGTTAACAAGGTTTCTGAAATAAAATGTGGTACCCCATGTCTGGTTGTTAATTACAAACCCCTTAATGATGCTCTTCAGTGGGTACGATACCCAATCCCAAACCAAAAGGACCTTTTAACAGAATATATCAAGCCAAAATCTTTTCCAAATTTGATATGAAATCCGGATTCTGGTAAATCCAGATCCATGAAAAGGACCATTAGAAAACTGCCTTTACAATCCCCTTTGGCCTCTATAAATAGAATGTTATGCTGTTCGGCCTAAAAAATGCTCTCAGTGAATTTCAAAAAATTATGAACGACATCTTCAATTCCCATGGACAATTTACAATTGTCTACATTGATGATATTTTAGTTTTTCTGATTCAATGGATCAACATTTCAAACATTTAAGAACCTTTTATCAAATTATCAAATCTAATGGCCTTGTCCTTTCAAAACGAAAAATTAAATTTTTTCTAACAAAAATCTGTTTTCTTGAACATTTGATCGAAAAGGGCACCTTAATACCCATTGATCAAGCCATCTCTTTTGGTGATAAATTTTCAGACCAAATTCTAGATAAAACTCAATTACAAAGATTCCTTGAAATCTTAAATTATGTTTGTGATTTTCTTCCTCAAATTATTAAGATTGCCGAACCTTTGTATCTTTGACTTAAAAAGAACCCGACCCCTTGGTCTTCGGCCCAGACAACAGCCGTCCAAACAATCAAAAAATTGGTTAAAGAGATACCTTGCCTGTTTATCCCAAACCCTGAGGCTTTTAAAACAGTTGAAACTGATGCCTCAGACATTGGATATGGTGGAATTCTCAAACATAAACTCCCAAATGAAAACAAAAAACAACTTGTCCAGTTTACCTCCGGTACCTAAAACTCTGCCCAAAAGAACTATAGCACTATAAAAAAGGAAGTCATTTCCATAGTTCTTTGCATACAAAATTTTCAAAATGCATTATTAAATAAACCATTTTTAGTTCGTGTTGATTGCAACACTGCTAAATTTATTTTACAAAATGGTGTCTCAAATTTAGCTTCAAAACAAAATTGTGCTCTCTATTTTTGATTTTCAAATTGAATTTATTAAAGAAGAATCCAATTCTGTCCCTGAGTTCCTTACTCGTGAATTCCTACAGGGCTACTCCTCAAATAAACCTTCTCCAAATGGTTCTCCCAAAAGAGTCCACTTCTTCAAATTCCCTAGTTCGATCCAAATCCAGCTATGGCACTACTACCGCTCCTTTAAATCAAATTATTACCCGTAGCCAATCCTAGTTGGCTTCTGTAAATCGGTCATATTCCCATGCCGTAGTCCTTTCATCGGCTGCCGGCCCCCTTCAAACCACAAATAAAGCCAGCTCTAGCCTTTAAACAACCCGGCTAAACCCCTCCAAACAGCTCAAGGATCCAAAATCAAAAGCCAATACTATGAAAAACCTCTCAAAGAAGATCTCTTCACTATTGAAGAAGTTCTTGAAAATTACATGGATTCTCCATCTAGCATGGCTCAACGAATCTTTTTTCAAGGATGGCACTATTATTCCCCTACAACAGTAAAAACACAAGAATTTTATGAATATATTCTTGTCGATACTGACTCTGTTAGGCTCAAACTCAATTTCGACAAAAATGACCCATCATTGGTCACACACACACAACCGTAACTATATGCAAAGTCCTTAGCCTCAAAGAGTGGAACAACCATCCCCTCACCTGTAAAAACTTTTCAAATACCTATACCCCTTCTGGGTATCATTACTATGATTACCAGGAGGCATGGTACAAAGCATTTTTATTCCAAAACAGGAACAACAGGCATTCCTAGTTCTTTTGCTTTCATTATAAATTCAATAATCAAATACCCCTCTAGTTTCTTCGTTGGTGGGATCAATATGGCCCCATGGTCGATATCCTTTCACAACAAATACAAGAATCCTTCTAAATATTCTGCAAACACACCCAACAGCAACCACACCAATCTGATGTCCTTCTGTTCTTCCTCCACTGCCGCCTGGCATGGATCCTTTTTTAGGATTATGAGATCAATGAGTTCCAAACTCAGGACTGGATCGCCCCCGTCCTCTCGTGTGTTTACCACGTCAAATGGTGGGACAATTATGATGTCTCAAAATATAAAAAATTGGCTCTCATCCAAAGCCTCACGGACCTCAAACCAATCCCAGCTCTTCCGGGTTCCTCAAAATCAAGCATCAAAAGCAAAAAGGAAGCCCTTCTGGCTTGCCTCATCAAACTCGACTCCGACTCAAAAGAAGAATCAAATGACGGAGCTTACAGTCTTAGCTCCATCAAAAGTTCCATGGCAGTCCATTGCTATACTCAACAAATGGCCCAAGATCCCTCTGATGATGAGCCAGATGTTCCCTCCAGTAAGGCATCATCCTTAAGCAAATTCAAAGCAGTGACCTTTCGCAAATCTCGTCGGGCCACCTCAAAATCAAAATCTTCGACCAAACGCTGATTTGGTCTTCAACGTCTGCTAAGACGGTTCTAAACTAGCCGATCGGTGATGTCGATAACTCACCTAGTCAGTTAACCACGGACAACCTCTTAAAGGAAATGTGGTATTGCTACTGTCCCAGGTTAAAGGACAGTCAGGCTAATATCAAGCTCAGTTAAATATGGTACAAACCCCTTAATCAAACCAATGCAAAAAATAGTATCCCGGACACATGAAATGCCGTGGTACGATCATTGAAGATTCCAAATCAACAGCCAAGATTGAAGATTCCAAATCTAAGGTCGAAATCAGTCCCAACTTTTGGCGCCAACAATGCCTTCAAATAGTGCTCCAAACTCAAGTACATAGTACCAAATGAAATGTAATTCGGTACTGTTTCAAATGTAATTTAGAATAGTGCCAAATAAAATTCAAATGCATCGCAAACCCAAATGAAATGTAAAAATATGAGGTTAGTGAAGAAATTGTGATTCTAGTTTATACTTCTTTGCTATTTTAGTGTTACACACTGTCTTTTTTTCTTTCTTTTTCTTTCTTTTTTTTTTTAGTAAGACACTTTCTTTTTTCTAGCTTAGATAAATCTTGTCATTTATATAAGTCACCATCAAATTATTTTAAACATCCCTTTGGACCTTTACCTTAAGAACTTTTGCAATAATACAATGGGCAATCAAAACAATGTTACAATTTTTCGCTTCATCACTTTGTGATAGCATGCCCTTATTTGGAAATAGTCTAGCACACATTGTGTTTTTTGCCATGTAGAGATCTAGAAAAATTTGACCCTTGAAAGTTTGAGATTCAATATATCATTTCATATGAAGACATATACCATCCCATGTATATCCATGCATTCCATTTTTTTGGTGCTAATATGGGCCCACCACAATGGTGGCCCATAGGGGGGATTGAGTGCCCAGTGGGGCCTTAAGGTTGGAGAATTGAATTGGGGATGGGGGGGGGGGGGGGGGGGGGGGGTGCAGTGTTTCCATAGCCCTAGGGTTATTTATAACTAGTCAATTAAAAATTATCTAATGTACTAATACTAATAGTGTATCAAAGATGCAATCATCGATTCTCCCGAGATGCCACAATTACTACGAGCAAACATATTAATGATGAGGAGTGTATTTTTGCTTCCTGTTTCATTTTTTTTTGGGTAACGTGCTTCCTGTTTCATTGATTCCTCCTAAAGATTTTATTTCAATTGGATTTAGGTTATTCAGGATATATGATGATCCTTGTTAAACATCCATGGTTGAATAGCTAAAGCACACAACTCAAAATTGGCAAATTTGTAGGTTCAAAACTTGTTGGATGCACGCCAATGAGAATGAATGCACTCCCTTGACCTGTAGGTTCTGACATAATGCTAGAATTCTAGCTCTTCCAAAGTGGTATATCATTGATGGCTTAGACCCCCTAGACGGAGGCCTTTTTCGGCCTCCTCCTAAGCTATGCAAGGAATTCAATGCCACGAAAACTTAAGGGTTCGTCTGCATCGTGCCATCGTTCATACACAAAGAAAAATTAGAATCAAATATCAAATCGAAAAACATAGTCAATAGATAACAAGTGAATATTCCTGTGTTACCCTAGTCGAAGAAACAAAGGAGACTAGATTAGCCGAAAGATGATTAACATTGCCATTGTAAGATGAGTTGTCTCAAAATGGAGACCACAAGTTAGGCCTACCAATGACAAGGCAGACACAACTACCAGACCACCGCTGGTGTACGCAAGCATGTTCCATTAGACTCTCTTGACATCTATTTTTTCAATATCTTATTTATTTATTTGGCAAAAGTCAACTTAAACTGAAATTATGACTAGACATAGGCCATCAACAATACCCAAATTTCTAAACCACCTAGATTACCACGTGGCAGTTATAAGAAAGCCTCATGTTTTACTTTCTCGGTTGAGAAGTGATGGGAATCATTAACCCATTTTTTATTCTTTAAACATTAATCCAATTAATTATTATAAAGTCCGTAGATTTTGGACCCACAATGTACTATTAGTGTAGTCCCACCTACTGCGGCAAGCTCTCAGTGTTTCAATCATGAGGCTCTCCATACCAAAGTGTCGCTCCTCGATGGCGCTTCTTGTTAACATTTTCTCCATTCATCTAATAGTTAATCTTAAGCTAGCCCCACCCCGAAGTGACAGAGAGCCTTGTAACCTTCTTGATACTTTTCTGTTCAAACTCGTGGCGAGTTTGGTTAGGTCCCTCAGGGCCAGGGCCCACCGAATTTACTTAATTAATTAATAGATTATTACGTTCCAAAAATACCATTATCAGATCAGGTTAACCGTTTCTGTCAGTCCACCTCTCTCTCTCTCTCTCTCTCTCTCTCTTTCTTTCTCTCTCTTAAAAGATAAGATTCTCAGTTTCTCACCTACACTTGTCGGCGAAGCATCTACGCTTTTAATTCGTATACTTTCCGTTAAGTTACTCTGTTTGTGTAACCTTCGAAGTTCTAATGCTTTGGGTTATGAGGTTGTTTTCGTTCAAGTCGTTGGTCTTTAAAGTGTAAACAACTACTTTCTCGTGTACTTTTTAATTTTTTTTTTTATAGGGTGAAAACCTACTGTCGTCCTCTCTCTCTCTCTCTCTCTCTCTCTCTCTCTCTTATTTTCAACATTCGTTTAGTTTGTCTGAGTTTTCGAGATTGTAGAAGAAAAGGATCATCGTCGACAATTTCTGCTCACTTTGATTCTGTAAATTTATTATCTTTGATTGATTCTGGTTTTGAATCGGGAATGCGAAGTTGATACTGTGAGAATTATGGATTGCGGTCCTGGAGAGAATGGTGTTTGCTCGGAATCCGTTAATGGTGGTCGGGATGTTTGGAGTTGTTCTAAGGATTCTGCTTCTTCCGCTGATCATCTTGTCGTTATGACCAACGGAATCCTCGGAAGGTAATTGTTTTTAGGGGAAAAAGGTTATCTTTTTAGGCAATTCTTGTGAGATACTGTTTTTTAGGAGAACTCTTTTGGTTTTGTTTTCTTCCTGATATTACTGGTGTTTTTTCATGACGGTTTAGGGTTTACCTTGGTCTGATGTTAAAGAAAGTGTGTAAAGCTTTGATTTTTTTAGGTGGTTTCAGTTCTATGAGATTCAAGATTAAATTGCTTGATTTGAGTTTGTATAAACTATGTGATGTTCGCAGAAATCAGAATTAGTTTCTTTCATTAGCTTCTTTGTTTTATTATTATCTTCGTCAACACCTAGATTAGGTTATTAGACTTGTGTTCTAAAGGCTTCTAACATAATGTTTGCGTTGTGGCTACTTTTTCTTTTCTTTTCTCCTTGCAGTTCGAAAGACTGGAAATTTGCAGCTGAGCTGTTTGTTAGAATGCTTCCTGACAAAGTGATTGTTCACTGTAAGGATTATTTCTTGATGCTTCAGCTTGCTGATACTGATAATTATTCTATTGCTACGGTTGGGTTTCTTTGAATTCCATGAGATAAGAATTCAGATTCCAGTGGTTCATACTTCATCAAAGAAAGAGATAGGGATGCATCACATCACATTATGAGTAATTTATTTACTTAAATTATCTTAATTTGCACTTGTTTAAAATGTAATTTATATCTTACAAGAAGAGAAGCATAGGAGGAAATCAACTAATGAACAAATCACAGTCACAGACCTCTGGTGGTTCATATTGTATTTAGCTTGCTTATTGAACTTGGTTGCCTGTTTTGCAGGTAGTGAACGCAATGAGTCTAAGTTGACGTTAGATGGTGTGGATGTTATGGGTGAAAGATTGGCTGAGGAGGTTGGTGTGGCTCTAACATTCATTCTATGTGTTTTGTCATTTTAAAATATATGATTAATGTGCCTGCCATATTCTGTGATTCTATTGAAACAAAATGTATCTACCTTTTGATTTTTGATTTTTTTTTTTAATTTTTTTTTATTAATTTTATTTTAGGTTGTTGAATTAATTAAACGGAAGCCAGATGTACAGAAAATTTCTTTCATTGGACATTCTATGGGTGGACTAGTGGCAAGATATGCAATTGGGAGACTGTATAGACCTCCTAAGACAGAAACTGTGCAGGGTGCATGTGGTGAAGATTCAAGAGGCACTATATATGGTTTAGAGGCAATGAATTTTATCACTGTTGCTACACCTCATCTTGGGTCTAGGGGCAACAAACAGGTATTCTTTCTATCTTTGTATCCATTATGAAGATATTTGGATTTCACAGCAGCCTAGAGGTCTGTGCTACTATGTAGAGAAGGTTAAACTGAATTTACCAGTTGTCTTCTCCTACATCTTTTGTGGTGTAGCAGATGGGGGTTAGAGAGAAGGATAGGTTATTAGGTTCTAGGAATATATTAAAATTATCAAAATTTCTATTTCTCTCCTTTCATATATGTGATCAACAAGAAGTTATTGGGAAGAGAAGATACCAAATTACAAAAGGATGTCACAAAGATTCACAAAACACTGTTTATATGGTGCATGCTAAATGGGTGTAGAAGAAGGCAATATGTGTTCCAACATACACGAAACACTATAAGACAGTATATGGTGCTTGCTAAATGGGTGTGAAAGAAGGCAATATGTGTTCCAGCCATACAGAAAACACTATAAGACAGTATATGGTGCTTGCTAAAATGGGTAAAAGAAGGCAATACGTGTTCCAACCATACACCACACTAGAAAATATTTTTATCTGCAAAAATAGACCTATTAACCAACTTGCAGGAACTCGGGGATGAAACTTGTTATAAAATGTTTTGAATCCCTGCATGTTGAAATGTTGTGGTGTGGTGATCAGTGTTAGAATTTCAAGCTTGGAATAATGCCTTGGCCTTCGCTTTTGAGTTGCCAAATACAGTATGGTTTCTTAATCTTTCTCTTTTTTCAGTTGATCTCTTGCCTGGAACTGTTGAGGTGGTAGAGGATGCCACATGGACTCATTTTTCAAAAATCAAAGTCCAATTGTCGTAGTTAGTGAAAATCCTAGCATTGGGGGTGGGGGCTTAAAAGAAAGAACAAACAGATATCTTTTTTTTTTTTTTTTTGATAAGATGGAACAAACAGATCCCTTTTGGGTAGAAAAGGGGAAAAATGGCTAAGACTCTTTAAATGCCTTACTTTAGTAGAATTTAGTATGAAAATATGACAATTAAACTCCCCATAACAAGCTATCCTGTACATAAATTCTTTTGGACAAACTCAAACCAAAAATTAAATATTATGAGATCCGTTTATACAACAAGGACCGAAGATCAAAATCTATTGAGACTTGGACCTGAGTACGGAGGAGTGACCAGATGCAGATGTATCGAGCTAAAAGGGCTAGGGGCAGGCCAAAAATGACCATTACGAGTTAATTAGAAGAGACATGCAAAAGTTAAGTCTTCACTCATATTTTTTTTCCTCAAATGCTTGCGGATCCATGTAGCCGACCCCATTTAGTTGGGATAAGGCTAAGTTTTGTTGTTGTTGTTGTACTTGGACCTGAGTGATCCTTGCTAGACCCCAGAATCTTGAATGATGGAGATGGGCCACTTTTCTGTCTCCTCATTACTGAGTCACTGATGGATATCTGGACTGATAAGAGAGGGAGAGATTAGTTCATCAGAAAGGTCTTTGTTGGCATTTTCTTCTTCTGCTTTTTGTTTTCCTGCTTAACTAGCGATTGATGTTCACGACTAAATCTTCTTGCCTTTTCTTGCACTTGGGAATGCTTCTTCATTTGCAGGTTCCATTTCTTTTTGGTGTACCCGCCTTTGAGAAAGCCGCATGTCTTATTATTCATTGGATATTTAGGAGAACTGGCCGACATCTTTTTCTTACTGACATCGAGGAAGGGAAACCTCCATTGCTTCAACGCATGGTGGATGATTGGGGTGACCTCTATTTCATGTACTACATTTCTTTTCCTCATTAAAATTTAATATGGTAGATAATGTGCCTTTTTATGTCTTTATTTCTAGTGAAAAGGAAATCAAAATTATGATGCCAATTCTCACTAATGTAGGTCCGCACTTCATGCATTCAAACGGCGGGTGGCATATTCCAACGTTGCCTATGATCGTATCCTTTTTCTTCCATTAACCTGACCGATGTTTGAGTAATACCTTTTTGACTCATGTTTATGCATTCTTTTCAAGAAAGAAGTCCTTCTGTTGTCCCTATTTTCTTAACTAATGTTACTAAGATATTGTGGGCTGGAGAACATCATCAATTAGACGTGCTAGGGAACTTCCAAAGGTAAACTTTTTTAGCTCTCATAATGCACATTTATGGTATAAAAGTATTGGTACGATACGGACCGATATGGCTGATACGTATCGAGATTAGCCTTGTTGATATGATATACAATCAATATGGTACCGATACTGATATAGATCGATACACTTGATACACAGGCTGCCAAATCCCAAGAGCCCCAATTTTGAAAGAATATTTCTTCTTCTTCTTCTTTTCCCTCAAAACCTAAATGGATCCCATGCACATTAAAAAAACGATATAGGAGGAGTGATTAAACAAACAAAAATTTGCATTAAAGCTCATTAAAGTGGAGATCAAACATCAAAGCCAGGGTTGAAGTAAGTTAGAAAAAGTTGAGTTTTTTGTTTGAATCTTGGTTTTTCTTGCTTATTTTTACCAAGTATCACCTTAAATTGGAAAACTGACCTAGATTTAGATAATCTTGAATGACTTGTGATCTATATTATATAAATATATTTGTTGAGAAGTACTTATCATTAATAGTGTCTAATTAGGTTTGTTTAATATGCTACTAGAGTAGTAGTATAGTTAATGTGTATATACTTAATTTATGTTGCTTAATACCTAGTAGTATGTTTATACTTATATATTTGGACCATCAGAGGTTATTGTAAGCCAGTATCCTAATATGTAAATAGATGTTTCTTTTTCAAATCTTCTTGCTTTACTGTATTCTACTATTGGTAGTCTGATATTGCACTTGCCAATGAAAATTTGACTCACATAGACGCCGTGAAGACAGAGGTAAACTGACATTGGTTTGATATCATTATTTGTTGCTTATTTATGGTGCACAATGCTTAAACCACTTGTTTTTCATGTGTTATAAGCAAATCAATACGTATGAAAACATATCTAGTGTTTCTGAGCATCTCTCTGACACGTCTCTTAAAACCAGCTTTCCTATACACTGCCCAATACTGATTCTCGACACCTTGCACATACTATCTCTTCTCCTCATGTCACTTTGCAATCCCATGACTAGCATCTTATTTTATCCTTTTCTTTTTTCATTGCTAGTGGGAGGATTCTCTTAATGAGAAGTATCCACATATTGTGTATGAAGAATACTCGAAAGCAAAAGATGGTGAGCCTGAGCAGCCTATATCAGTGGAAGATGAAGATTCTGATACGCTTGAAGGTTTGTATCTTTGGTGTTGGTTTTAACAAGCTTCCCAAAACTGATTTTGGAGATTGTTTCTGTTTGGTATTGTTCACATATTTTGGTTTTGAAGCATACCTTATGTTCTTCAAAGTCCCTTTGGTTCTGTCTTAGACTGCATGTTCCTTCCCTCTAGTTGTGGTTTCCCTACTTAGTATGTTTGGTGTATTCTGATTATTTCATTTATTGGACTATCATATCAAGTAGCATGGTTTTGTTATGACTTATAATCCACCTTAAGCCTTACCCTATTGGATATGGTTATGGGTGTTAGATTAGAAAGTCGGGGGCATAATAATTCTCTAGTACCAAATATGACTATCTAATTACCCAAAGTTGGGAACCATTAACTTACAAAGATCTAGAACGGTAGGTCTCTCAATAACCCTCCAAAAGAGCAATAGCAGTAACCTGGTTAAAGGATGATCAGATGAGAAGAAATCCCACCAACTCCAACTTTGGCATCCCACCAGGGTTTCTCTACTGCATCCCACAGGAGAGCAATCCTGATCCCACAGAGCCATGCTCTTTCTCTCACAGAACTCACACAAGCTTATGGCTGACTTTTTTTCTCAAATCGTTGGGGTTGGTATCATCCGCTCCTCTTTATTTATAGATTCAATGAAAGAAGAAAAATAGAAAACCCCCATGGATGGTGGGGAGAATGTCTTACAACTTGAGTTTCCCTCAAAATATACACTCTTCTAGAATCTTGACAAAATAGAAAATAACACTAATCCCGTATAGAACTCATTCCCTCATATTTTGGCTTATAAAATTGGTCTATCACAATTGTAAACCCAAAAAATACTAAGCCCACGCTCCCATATATCCAATTGGACACTCAAAATTAAACATATGATCCATTCTTGGTCTAGTTTGACCCAGTCAATGGCCTTGTTTGTTGCTGGCCTTGTTCTGATTCTTTATCACTTTGTAGTGCTTCTCCTTTAAATAAATTTTGATAATCAATCTGGTTAGTCTCTATTTT
>NC_056563.1:22419642-22431069 GCF_013358625.1 Macadamia integrifolia | reverse complement strand
GGGTTGGGGGGATAAGAGATTTTATTAAAAAACATAAAAGGGTAGTATGCAAGTATGTTGCACATGAACATGATAAGGCTTCAAATGGCAAGTCAGTTGGTGGATCTCATCCTCAACTTGAAAGAGACATTCCTAGCTGCAGTAAAGAGTGTTACTCTCCTTAGGAGATTCAAATATCTCCATGAACCTCTGATTAATAATGACTAACAAATATTACCCCTCAAATCAGACTCTCAGAACACACAACCCCTGAGAGGAAGTATCTGCAACCTCCAATATCTGCCTTCAATTGTCAGCGGTTGGATTGTAGCCTTGTAGGTACCAACTGGTCAAGAATGCACCAGGACAATATTGGCTTAGTGGCTAAAAGACCCCCCAATACCTTCACATCCTGGATTTCCAGGAACTACTGTAAAATTTAGCTTAATACCATATTTTTGGGAGTGGGGGTAGCCTACTTCTGTGAAAGATGTTCGAAGAATATGAAATAATCAATAGGTATACCTTTTAAAGCTTCAACGAGTTTGCAAATATTTGTGTAATTGATGCTCTTGGTCAGTTAGATGTTCTTAGTTCCTAAGCTCAGAAAGTTTTGCTTGAATATCACTCTCTGTTTTTTGAGGTGAGTAAATTTTATTGGACAGGATAAATTTTTTATGTATCTTTTTATATCTACCCAATTGTACTAACTTGTTTTTTCACTTGATCTCTGCCATACAAAAGAGATAGTTAGAGGTCTCTCTCGTGTGTCATGGGAGAAGGTAGATATTAGCTTTCACAGCAGCAAGCAGAGACATGCTGCCCATAGTATCATTCAGGTATCTCTCTTTCTCTGAGCATTCAATTTCCAGTTGTTATACACCACTTAAACTGCAATAATTCTTTCAGGGGAATGCAGTGTTATTTTATTTTATTTTCTAATATGAGAATTGGGGATGGAGGTTGTTCCTGGACATCATCCATATGCACATTGGTAGGTGGTCTTCCCTATAAGAGGTGCCAACTATGGTAGAAAAGTTATTTTATTATATTGATTTGTTAAAGAAGATATATTCAACTGTATGAGCATAGCATGATAAAGGGCCAAAATGAATGACTTAAAATAGTATCTAAAATTGAAATCTACATATACTAGGTAGCTCTGGCCAAATGTCTGACTTACCTTTCTTTTTCTTCTCCTCACCCTCACCCCCACCCCCACCCCCACCCCCACGCCTTACGCTTTACTTACACTCATGGTTCAGTGTTCTCATGGCACTGCAATGTTGTTTCAACCCGCCAACTTGTGTACACTCATGAGCTTCAATCCGAATGCATGCATTAGTATTTCCATTGTTATTCTTGGTACTCTCTGTATTTGAACTTGCCACAGTCAATTCAGTTCAGCATGATTCTAACTAATTGATGAAGAGACTTTATTTTTGGGCTGTCAAGAATAGGTTACCATTTCCCATACAGTGCACAAGGCTTCTGCCACTGTGGGATCTGGGGAGGATCATAATGTATGCAGCCTTACCCCCTCTTTGCAGAGAGGCTGTTTCCTGATTGAACCTATAACCATTTGGTCACAATGCAGCAACCTTTCTGAATTACCATTGCACCAAGGTCCACACTCTTTAGTCTTTTTACCATTTCCCATACTTACATTAATCAAAATTCTGGTAGGTCGCAAAAGGGGTATGCTTTGTTTCTGGTGCTTTGCTCGTATCTGTGTTAGCTATAAACTTGTGTTAAGGGTACTGTCATGTTTGTGCTAATTGAATTTAAGACATACTACTGAAGAGGTTTCATGCCTTGTCTGCTCATCCATTGCCATACCTTATTCTTCGTTGTTTCTGATGTACTTTATTTTGGGACCAGTATAGTACTAACTACTAAACTAAAATAATTAATAGTAATCTGAAAGATCATTGTGTAACCGATCTAGATGGAGAAATATCTCTTTCCTCTCCCCTCTCCTCACCCCCACCCTCCCAAAAAAAAAATTCCCTTTGGGATTGTTTTGTCTGTTGGCCTTATTGTGTGCCTTCTCTTCATGGGGATAACAAAGTAATCATCCCTTCTAACCAAATATTTCTTACAGGTCAAGGATCAGTTAATACACTCAGAAGGTGCAGATGTTATAGAGCACATGATTGACCATTTCCTTGCATAGAAGTCGAGCAACTGTATATTATTAGACTGCTTGTGGTGTAAATACCAGATCATGACCACGATTGTAGGTCTGGTGGATTGCATTCTCTCTTGGACCCCTGGTCCCAGATTGAAGAGCATTCTGTTGTACCAGATGAAAAGGAATGAAAAGGATCAGGTTGAAGGCCATCTAATCTCAATGTAAGGTCATGCTGTCATACGGAATTCTGAGGGGAATAAAATATGAAATTAAAATTTTCTGATTCTATTGTACATGAATATGTATCTAACAATAAGTGCACATGCTATTTCCAGATGAAAAGGATCAGGTTCTGCAAGATAGTTTGATCAAGTTCCCCCTTGGTGTCCAATTTAAACATTAATATTAGCCATTCTATGGAAATCCAAGCGACATTGTTTGACTGTGAATTGTCATTTTCTTCCAAATGTAAAAAATCAATGTTAGCCAAAGCAGCAACCAGGTAGGTTGGGCCTTGGGGGCTGGGGTTGAGCTAGTGTGTGTCAGGGATACATGCCATGCCTGGGCTAAGCCAATCTTATTCATCAACGGGCATTTCATAAGCATTCCTGAGCCAAGCCGTTTATATTTCTGGACTGCTTGTGCGGTAATCATGAATATATTAGAATCATCCAAGAGCTTGGCTGACCACTTCAATATAATATACAGTCGCTCGACTTCATTGGCGTTGTTATTGCAAACAAAAGATTACTTGCTTAATGATACAACTTAAACCAACAAAGAGCTACGTGGGCCCCCTACACGCCCTTTCGAAGAAGCAAGGTGGAGGAAGAATAACAGATGCTGCGACCCTGACCATCCAAACACGAGAGATTACAGTTCTACCCAAAATAAGTAAATAAATAAACAAAATAAAGATAAATAGCCAGAGATTATAGTTACATTTCTGTAGACATGCTAATAGAGGGTGTGGGTGATTGATCTCTGATACAAATATTGCCTTAAGCTCATGATCGCTGACCACATTCCCCAGTTTGACCTTGCAATCTCAACAATATATATTACAACCCAAGAACTTGGTATGATAACTGTGCATTGGATACAAACCCATAAATTTGAGGTTCATTTTCCATCCATTGGTAAACAAACAATGGTCATAAATGACACTTTCGGATCAAGGATGAAGTAATGACCCATCCCACGTGTCCTTGACTACTTTAATGAAACTCCAAATTGAGGGCCACTCATACGACGATTCTACAATCATCCTTTTGGTAGATGCCGCCTCCAAATATGGGAGAATATATTTCTTCATATCACTTTCAGAGATTGCAAGATGATTTCCTGATACACTGACGTATTTAACCTTTCCAGCGTCATCCAGGGTTTTCAGACCAATCCAGTCTTCAACATAGAGTGCTGTCTGCATGGGCAGTAGGGTCAAATCACAGAATGCAACATGAATAAACAAAACAATTTTAACAGAATGCAAGATGCTAAATTGTGTCTCACTACTCATTCTACGAGGAAAACATAAAGAGACTTTGGTTGCTACATTTGAAAGTAGCCTTCATGTTCTTAATGCCAATGCATTAAGAAAATGCATATTACCAAAAAAAAAAAAAAAAGGTATCAGAACTATGCTCGAGTATGAACTAAATTTCTTACTTACATCAGTTGTGGTTCATAACCAATTTCCTACTTACATCAGTTGTGGGATGGTCATATATTACAATTCCTGTATTTCCATCGCTATACTTTTTCTCTTCTCAGTCCTCTATTTAGGGGCATACTTGCTCTATAATCTTTATATATCCTGTAAGAGTCCAGGACATTATTATACTATTATAACAGTGAAGTCTAATAGTGATTTATGACTGACGCCCCTGAAAAAATTTTAACTGGGATCAGGTGACAACAAAGTGAGGTTTTGAAGCTACATGTTCGACCATTTCATGTGCTGTCAAACTCATGGACCATCTTCTAATAAACCCACTAAAAATTCAAAACCATGTAACTTGAGGTGGCACAAATGCTCTTAGGTAGTCAAAACTGCAAAACGCAGGTGCTACCCTGTATTGGCATATCGAGTGGTACAGTTTCCCAACAGCTTGATGGTTTCAGTTCTATTTGTACAGTAGCTTGGAAAACAAATGAGGATTGAAGACCATAAAGCAGGTGTTGGCTAGTCAAGAAGAGTCATCTGAATAAAATGAGTGTAGCGGAGATGAGGATGTTAAAGAGGGTTGTGAGGCAAGAGGCAGAAGATATAGAGTAAGGAAAGAGGGTATTGGAAACCAGTTGGGGGTTGCACCAATCCAGGACAGGCTCTGCAAGAGCCGATCGAGATGATATGGCTATGTGCAACAGACCTATGGATGCCCCAATAAGGAAGAGTGACCTGATTCAGTTGGAGGGAGCCAGAAGAGGCAGGGGCAGGCCTAAAATGACTATTGAAAGAAGTGCTAAGAAAAGATATACATATGGTAGGGCTTGATTCAAGTATGACCACGGATAGAGTTTTGTGGAGGACAAGGACCCCCATAGCCGACCCCTTGTAGGGGATGTTCCTGTGATGTGTCTGACTACTGCTTTATTTTCTTCGCTTACCTCCTTTCTCTCTCCATTTTACCTCTCTTGTGTGCATCTTTTTATTCTTTTTCCATATCGAATCCATGTAGTCAATCCCATTTAGTTGGGATAAATTGGAAGGCCATAAAGCAGAATGAAATTTATTATGGCCACAGTATTATCCCATTGTAAAGAACAAAAATTTCACTGTGACTTAAGCCAAAAAATTCCTTTGAACATAGAAATTCCAGGTCCAACCAAAAAAAAAAATTACTTCCCGAAAGAAAACACACACACACAAACACACAAAAAAAATGCAAATAGGTTTGTGTGGCAAGGCAACTCAATACTTGTTGAATCATAAACTAACCTCCAGCTAAGCATTAAAATATGAAACGAAGAGCTTACTTGTTGTGGAGGTAAAACTTCATTGAAGGCCCCATCTGGATAGTATCCAAACCAGGAAGTTTCACGAGGTATTAAAACCGTGTCATCTTCAAACTGGTGTAGATAGAAAGATAAAAAAGAAAATGAATGAAAATGTCAGAAAGATTAAAAATGCATACATTTGTTCCAGTAGCAAAGATAGATCAGTTAGAACCTAAGCAGACATGACTAACAGAAGCATGATAAAAGCACTTTCCGCTCACCATGATAAGCACCAAATTCTGCAAGCTAGTGAATCGTTCCTTGTAAGTGGAATTCCTCTTGTTAGGGAGTTCATTGTTGAGCTTAGGGAGAAACCTACAGCCTTTTAGATAATTGGGAATATCCTACAAAGGGAAAAGCTTATTCTCATGCTTCGTTATTATAAGAACATGATAATTGATATATTCCTTACAAAGTTGGTGATGGGAACATCAAATTCTATTCTAGGACAAGAAACACGTATAAGCCTCCATGCAATCATAACAGGTGAAACATTTGTCCCCGTAAATTACTGACATGTAAGTATGTAACCTATGTAAGATTTACATAGAGTTGGCAGATTTAGATGATAAAAATGGAGCTGCATACAGAAATATAATTGGACGGCATGATAGAATTATTTAACATCGAGCATCACCATGTCAAAATAATTCAAAAAATGATTAGAGCATGTACCCCCCCCCCCCCCCTCTCCTTTCTGAGGGATGACAGACTATATGCCCTGGATGGATTATGCTTCTCTATGTATCCCTTTTTATAAAAGTTGGAGAGCATATCACTGAAAAAAATTATGATGTCAGAGATCAGCTGGCCAAAACATCTCTTTCACAAAGTAAAAATGATTTTACTCACCAATGGAATTTTAAGATAACCACTGGGAGCCAAGTGAGCCTGCAATTCCATTAAATAAAATTCAGGTACTGAATTCAATCTCGCAGGAAACATACTACGGACAAAACTGGACAATTTTAAAAGGGAAATAACTTGCCAAACAGGATAGAATTCAAATACTACAGCAAACTCAAATGGCTAAAGGTAAAATAGAAAGTCTAAGAGTAAAATAGAAAGTTTAAGAAAGAAGAGACCTGGACATATTCGGAGTATATCCCTAACTTGATTAACTTGTCAACGATGATGCAGAATAAACCAGACTGCAAAAGGAAGATGGAGCTTTTAACAACCTAAACAAGACTTCATATTGGCTCAAAAGATGACCTAAATTAAAATAAGAAATTCTGTGGATTTCTAATCAGATTTAATTACAGTAAGTAATTGGGTCAAATTTGACACAGATACACCAGAATCTGAATTAAAATCCAATTAGTACATATTTTTCAGATTACAATCTGGTATCTGAAAGACATTTAATTTGAGTTCCAAATTTGAATTCACTAATACCCAATTAACTTTTTTGTAAAACAAAAATAACACGACACAGAATATACTCACTCACCAAATGTAGCTATTAAATGATTATATAACTTAGAAATAGTAGTGGAGTGCATATATCAAGCATCTGATACTACCCAGATAACAAAAAAATCCAGATTTGATCTAATATCATAATCTGATTATCCAGATAAAGAGAGATCAATTCAAATTGGATTTGGATGTGGGGCTATCCATTAACACCTCTAGTTCTACATTGGACCATAACTTTTTGGAAGACACCCAGTAAATTTATATCACAAGACATGACCAGCTGTCAACCACGAGTGAAAACCTTAAGGTACTCCTTCATGACCTGTTTAAATCCCATCAGAACCAGTCGATTTTGGGGCCCTAGAGGATCTCTCTTTAGTTGAGGAGAGAGAGAGGAGAGAATTGTTAGGACTATCTCATTAGATCAATCTCTCTCTCTCACTGGATATAGAGTGATAATCATAAAAATGCGAATAGAATACTTACTCCACAAAGTGGTACAGAAGCAGTGCCAGCATGAGGACCACCTAGTGAGACAAAATTCTTAACCTGTTTCGAAGATGAAGAAGGGAGACGGAGTCAAGGAACCACCAGCACTACTAATTTTAACTCCAAAAGGAAGATCAAAAAAAAGGTGGAAGAATACATTGAAAGATAAATAATAGTTGTAAAGGATCTCTGAAAGGAAAACCACAATCATTCATAAGAAATAGATCACATTCAATTCCGTCCATTGTTAGATTTCCGAAATAGGCAATCTTGATTTATGTTGAACCATTCAATGGTACTGAATATCAGAAGTAAAAGAAAACCTAAATGGATGTGGTTATAAATACCAATGTAATATATTAATGGGAAAATGTGTAATATATTGTCCTGAATTTTTTTTATTCGAGCAACCTTCTAAAAAGGTTGCCTTCAGCTGCTCGGAGATTCTTTGGCGAGCAATCTCTTGTTGTAGCAGGGCAATAGTCTTTGTAAGGCGCGAAAGCCCTATCTACCCCCTCCATTCGAGCTGGCTGGAACCGTAATAACACAGGTTCTCCGTTGAAGTTGCCGTGAACTCCTTCCTTCGTAGATGTAAAGGGACTGATGGTGGAGAGGAAAGGAGTGCCGAGGAGGAGATCAAAGCATACAAAATCTGACATATGGTGATCCATAACATCTTAGTTCTTTACAGTTAATATGATAATATTGAATGACAAATAGCTGGGACGAAGGCCAATTAGTAGTATATCATCACTCTGGTTCAATTAGTGATTAATAAGCTTCAGCATTATTTGCAGACTTCATTTCGTGACGTAAAAGTAAGGTTAAACCTATTATCCATTTCAATAAATCTATACTCAGTATCAATGGATATCCATCTATAGATTCTTTACATAGCACACAAAGACAGGATGACATTTCCATAATTAACAAAAGCCATTCCTTTGTGGCATTATAGAGATTGTTGGGATTTTGGTCCTTGTGGTTTTGGGCCCATGGTTGTTATCCTCGTTGCTCTTGTTGTACTCCTAGTTTTGCTTAACTCTTTCCATATGAATAAATTTCTAATTATATGTTAAAACAAACATCATAGTTAAAGAGAAAGCTAAACTAAAAGATCGATAGAGCTTTCATCAGGAAGAAACTCGAACAGATCATGTGGGGGGGTGCATTTTATACTTAACGGATGCAGATTTATTAAAACCATGGATGTCAATTTCATACATGATGGCCTATTTGGGATTCATTCATTAGGAAATACTCGTCATATTCTTAACAATTCCAGTATTTGAATATAAAATAACTTTCTATATTAGAAGTGCTCTTAGAAAATCAATTTTTTTTTTTTACAGGTCATATCCTCAGAATGCCGACCAAAGGCACAGAAAGCAAATCATCTATCAGTCCTCTCAACTTAAAATACTTGTATGTAATGTAGAACTAGGATTGACAAGAACCTAATCCCAAGTTGCAGGATACTACCAAAGAACATCCACAATCAATGTCCAACAGTATCAGACTAGAAGAGAAATCAGATCTGGAACAATCAAGGCTATCAATCCAAATAAGTACGGTTTCTGTAATCAGATTAGTAAACAGATGAAAAGGGCTTAACAGGTATTGATATAGGTATCAATCAATCCAATAAACATGACCAATATCATAGGAAATGATAGGAATCAAAATAAGCCTATTGATTTAGTTTCAGCTATGAAAACAGTGAAAATTCCACCACAGATCAGCAGGTAGATGATTTCCAATAACTCCAGATCAGATGATCCAACAGGGCTGAAATCTTGGTCAAGTCTCACACTGGTATAGCCTATAGGAGCACCTTCGATCCAAAATTGAGCCTAATCAGATGGCTGGAAGGCCTTCAGGAGAACAAGGAGTAAAGCCCAAGAAAACTGAGATTCTGGGCAGAAATCAATGACTAACAGATTGTGTACTTAATTGTAGAACTGTGATGTTGTTCCTAAGATTACTTGAGCAATAGTAGCAGAAGAAGACAATAATAGAGAGAATAGAACCTCCTGGAATTCACACAAGGAGTCACTGGATCAGACTCCTGCCCATCAACTGTGATCGAACACACTGCATTACAGCAACATCTCAGCAACAGAGACACAGCAGCAGCCATAGTTGTTCATCAAATCATGGAGCCTTGGGGGAGCCTCCATTATTTATAGTGCTAATTGTGGGTTTTGGGGGGGGGGGGGATAACATCCAAGAGATTGGAAAGTTCCAAATAAGGAAATTCCCAAGCGATTCACTATAATACATAGTTTCTAAAAACTGAAAATAGAAACAACTAAAGAAAAAACTAAAAACTAATAACTTGACTCAACCAATAACTTGACACCTAAGAAAACAAATATAACTTAAATTGAACCAAAATGGTTCACTAACGAACTGAACCAACTAAGCCAAAATACAGAAACCAAATAACCCCGTATGCAATCATAATGCCCCTAGTTTAGACATTTAAAAGTGGCCCATGGCGGTCAAAACCCATGGACCGAAGGCCCAACACATAGACAACCCAACCCTAGAGTTTTTCCTAATAAAACAAGCCTAGTTTGGTGAAGAATCTGCATCAGTATGGGTTTAAGGGACCATAGTTCAAAGTCCAAAATAGGTTTTCATTACCTTGGTTCTGGAAAATCTGATGGAAAATCCTATAAGAAAAAAATGAAGTGACAGAGTACTTAGGTATTCAGAGTTATGATATTATGGATGATCAGGTTTACAATTCTGGGGAGTATTTGTTATCTGACACCAGAAATGCTCTCTTTATAAACAGAAAGTCAACACTTATACACAAGGCAAAAACATCCTGGCTGAGCCAACCATGATTGCTTCCTAGTTGGCGCGCCTATTTGTGTTCAACAACTCAGCCTTATCCCCACTAAATGGGGTCGGCTACATGGATCCTTGCCCTCCAATCAGCTCTATTCAATGTCATACTTGACACACCTATTTTTGCTCCCTATAATACTTCTTTGTTGGAAAAACTTTTATGCTTAATAATTTAGGGGTCCACCTACACTTCCACTAAAGAAACATTGCACCAGTGACTGCCTGCTAGTGAATTAATCAATTTGTATATGATCACTTAGAGAACCTTTATCACTTGAAGAAAGTAAAACTTCTGACCCATCCATCCGCCTTCATTCCTCAATACCAAGCTGCTGCAATTTAATGTGATTAAGTTGGCAATGTATATTCCATCAAGACCAGCCTCTATTACAGTTCAATGACACAATTATGCATGAAAAAGTTAACTTCAAGATGAAAAAAGAATGTGTATGAAATTTATAAAAAACTTGAACAATAGAAAAGATAATATAGTAAATTAATAAAACATCTTACAGAAGGCCCTCCTTCACATAACTCAACAACCCCTCGACCAATTAAGTTTCCCTGCAAGCAGAAGAACAATTTAAGCTGTTGTATACCATACCTCTCTGTTGCTTCAGCATCACAACCAGAAAGAAATTTTAAACTAAGAATGGAGAAACTAACAAGACATAAGAATAGCATTCCATTACAAAAGGCCAACACAAGCTAGAAGGAACTTATTTTTGCAAGTAGATCATAGACCTTCATTTGCAGGGAGAAAATTCCGTGGAATACAATATACTGGCATTTTCCAGAGACTGCTCCCACCAATTGTTAAGGGGATTCTCTACTATATATCATCCTCCTTAACATTCATGTTATCTTTTTAAGAAAATTGAACATAATCATGAATGAAAATCCATCTTAGTGCAGGTTGTGAAAGTCAAGGACATGACAAGTTCAGCAATTATGTAGTCCGAGAACTACCCAAACATGGATTCTGTGCAACACAGATCCTATTCACTCTATATTCTTCTTTTCAGTGATCTATGATATATTTAAAGTAACGTATCTTGACACTAAAACAAGGCTGTAAACCCTGAAGAAGCACAAAAATATTGGAAAGATGGAAGAAACCACACCAAAGAATAGCAAATCTCAGATGCACTAGGTGTCTGTAACTACACTTCCTTCGACCGAAGCATCAGCTATGTCATCAATCTCTTGATTCATGTCTAGAAAAGATAGTTTACTGGTCTAGCCCCTTCCCCACTTGTTTATAGTGCTTTTCCTTTTCTTCCCCTTCCATTTTTATGGTTACTAAAGTTTTATCTTCCAAGACCCTACCATGAAGCACCACCTTTTCTTTCTTCCACCATTCTTCCCATCCTCCATCTCCTGCCATGTCAGCCACATGCTTTCTGTCAATTTTGGCCCTTGCCTCCACCTCATTTATTAAGTGGATTGTATTTGGTTGGGATTGGGGTTAGGTTCCATTGAAGTTGTATTTGGGGGGATCAGTCTATTTTTTGTTGGTGTTTTGCCTTGTTTTGCCCCTTTTT
>NC_056563.1:22288525-22419622 GCF_013358625.1 Macadamia integrifolia | reverse complement strand
TTTTGGGAGGTGTACTTTCTTTTTTAAGTTCTACTTTAAAAAAATGACCTTTTAGCGAGAGAAGAAGAAAAAAAAAGTTGAAGGCTTATCTGCTGGGAAAAAAAAGCTAGTTTAATTCTTTTACTTATTTTTCTTATGGCCTACTATAAGACTTGAGATGTTACGGGCTTATGTGTAATATCATGTCAATAACATAAGCAGTCCTTATCTTGACCGCTCCTTCTCTAAGTTATAAATAAGCACAATAGGCTCACAGCTGGGATAACCCTCTCACAACCATGAGTTCTTATTCTTCTTCTCCTTGTCTTCTCAATGTCCTCATGCACAGGTTCTGTTCTTCCTATCTCAGATTCTGTCACATGTTATCAGAGCAGGAATAAACAGTGGCTCTACTATGAGGTCCCTTTCAAGCTTGTTGATTTGTGGTCTGCAGCAACCTACACTGCATTTTGTGTTGTGAGACCCTAGTTCATCAGGTATGAATATAAACTAGGTTTCTTCTGCTGAATATCAGATTCAGTTTTGGCCATTAATAGCGACAGAATGTTCTCCTGTGCTGGCGACAACCTGCAGCCACTTTTGAAGACCTGTGGTTGCTGTTTTTGGTGAAGTTCTTTCCTGTGGTTGCTGTGTATGATTGAGATCCTCTCTTATATAAAATGATCTGCCCTGCTACTATTGTGGTTGTGTTCTGCTGTTCCTGATTTTTCCTGCCCCACAGTTCCCTGTTCTTGAGTGTTTCCAGCTGCTAATAGGAGGCAACATATAGGGAAATCTGGCACTGTATTCTGCTCATATTTTCGGGGCTGCTATCTACACAACAGAAACCTTTATTGATCAAGTTCTGATCAAAATCAGGTAACCGGATTGAAAGTTCTGCAACTTCTTATTTTTTAGGAAAAGAGTGGTTATTTCTGTTAAGACAGCAGTATACACCTATCTGACCATTGTTTTTATATCAAATTTTGAGGAATACATCTGCTGCCTACTTCCTTCACTTGACTAGAGTTTGAAGAGGATCGATCAGATTAGGGTATTGAGAGATAAACTGTTTCTCCTATTCTGTCCTACTTTCTCCCTGCGGTATTTTTTTTCTTCTTTTCTTCTGTGGATTGGTTGCTGGTATGCGGTATGGATGGTAGATTGTTATGGCCAACCGTATTCTATATTTCATCGGTTGTTTATCTTCTTCTGTGGTTTGGTGCTGGTCTGTAGTGTGATTGTCGCACTGTTCAATTCTATATATCATCAGTTGCTGGAATTTTTTGTCATTCTATTTGCTGTTACAAATGGCTGATCCAAAGCCTTGAGCAGACACCATTGATGTCCAAATCACCTCTTTCAAGTTCAATGGCGCTTCCAACTACCACTATGGGCACAGGCTGTAAGGGTACATCAACGCAAAGAGTAAATATGATTACCTTACTTCATCCCGACCACCTATAGATGATGCGTGAGAATGATACTATACTTGTATGGTTATGGAATAGTATGGAACCATCTGCGGGTACTAATGTGATGTTTCACACCAGTGCTAAGGGTTTTTGGGGTAATTTGAGTGAAATTTACTCGCAGGATAAGAATGTCTCGAGTACATGAACTTTATGAAAACTTCTGCTCCAAGCAGAGTGGAAATTCTGTTGGTGATTATTATAATACACTCAAGAGCATGTGGGAAGAACTGAATGTCTACAAGCTTCCTCACCGTTGATCTTGAAGTATTGAAATCTGAGCATGCTGAATTTCTTGTTGAGAAATTTCTACCTGAATTGGATTCTGACTTGAAGCTTATCAAGCCAGATTCTTGCAGCTGAGAAGATTAGGAATGAGGCATTCTTCCGGATTCAATGCATTGTATCTCCCTCTATTGTCAAATCTGAATCATCTTCGTCTAAGGATAGTTTGTTTTTTTTTTTTTCCTAATAGTAGTGGTCGTGGACATGGTTCTGGTTTTCTTGGACGAGGTCATGGTTCAGAGGAAGGTAGAGGACATGGTGGAGGTGGTTGGGGAGGCTAGAAAACCAACCCCTCTGTTTGACAGTGCATGCACTGTGGCAGATCCAACCATATTCCCAACATATGTTGGATGAAGTATGATAAACCTGAGTGGGCACAACAGCCGGAAAACACAACAGTGAATGATGGAAGTTCTGACATGGTGTCTTCTAACGACATACTTTTGCTTCTTCATCTGGGCTTGCTTCACTAGGTCCTGTGTCTCAAGATGACTATAATCAAATACTAAAGTGTCTCCAACAACTAGAGGCTTCCACTTTTTCATCCACTGCCACACTAGCCCAAACAGGGACTACTGCTCTTCTTACTTCTTCATTTTATACTAGTTGGATCATTGATTATGGTGCTTCCAATCATATGGCTAATAAGTACTATTATAAGACAGATGTTCTCTCTTACTTTCATAAAACTAGTCATCCATCTCGAGTTATTCTCACTAATAGAACTTCCACCCACATAACTAGCCATGGTGTAATCTCCAACTTCATCTGTCTTTATCATTTGTTCTTCATGTATCTTAAATGCCTGTAAATCTTTTGTTGGTTAGTCAAACTACCAAGGCTCTAAATTGTTTTGTTACCTTTTATCCTTCTTCTTGTGTCTTTTACGATCTTCAGACAAGGGTGGAGGGCATGAAAAGGGTGGTATAAACTATCTCAATAGTGATTCAATCTCTACTGCCGCTGCATCACCTGCTTCATTGGTGCTTCCCCTTCGTATTGGCACTATCAGTTACGACTTTTGTCTCTCTCCAATCTTCAACAAATGGTCCCTAGTTGCAAATCTGTCTCCCTTATCCAGTGTGAAGCTTATGAACGCGGCAAACACCATTGTACCTCATTTCCAGCTTGCAGTGTCTTCTGCTAGGGGCGTGGGCATGAAGGAACTAGCTAGGAGCAAGCTGGCCTTGCTTTCTTCGTTGGTCAGACGGCTGAGGTGGACCAAGCCCATGTGTGGTTTTGTAAGACCAAGCTTTTATGCAGGCTGACCTCCTTAGTGCCTTAGGGTGCAACCCTTGGGCCTTAATGGCTTCGGCTATGATGTCTAGTTTTAATACTTTTATATTTCTTTGTTTTGTCCTACTATAGGAATAAAGTCATTAGGGGGGCCTATGTGTAATATCATGTCCATACACATCAGTAGTCCTGATCTTGTACTCTCCTTCTTTAAGTTATAAATAAATGTCATAGCACTCTCTGATTCGGTCACAAGTTCAATTTATTTTTGGTCTACATGTGATGCAGCTAGTATTTCTTCTTTGCAACTGAAAATTACTATTGTTCTTAAAAAGCAGCAACTACTTTCCATCATACTACAGGACTGCCAGAAAAAGATTATGAAAAAATATTTATGTCTGTGTTTCATCATTGTTATACATCCTTCACAATAGATTTTGTGGCCAAGAAGATACTGTAGGAGTTGTATAGACAGCTATCTTTGGTAGCAAATTTTCTTTTCTTCTGTATTTTTTGTATACTTTCTTATTTAAGAGTTTGAATACTGATGTTTCATGATCAAACCTTATTTGCGTATTGCTACCAGATACTTCTTAAGCTCCCATATTTCTCCTTTTTCCTTTAACAGATGACATAACAGGATGAGGATAAATAAAAGCAAACAAGAAAATAGTTTCAAGTGTAATGGAATGTTCAAGGATCAGAGTAACACAATTTAGAGGCAGATAAAATAACAAATGCAGAAACAGAAGTTAGGTGGCAACGTTCAAGGATCATAGTAACACATTTCTTTCTGAGGCAGAGATAACAAATGTGCAAACATCAGCTAGGAGGCCAAAGCAATAACTGTAAACAACCCAACAAGGAATGTATTCAACTTTTCTTTCTATGAATGCAAGAATTATACTCTAGATTATTGCATTTGACAAAATCATTTAGGTCCAGGCATCCAGACAAAGGATAGCTAATGTGGTTGCATTTTCAAATATAACTTTCTCAGTTTTTTCTTTCCACAGTATTATGCATTAAATGATGCAATTACTTGCTTCTTCCACTTGTTTCCAGCTAATATCATAGGGATGAAAAAATTTGTATTCATGGAACCGATTATAGCACTTAAGCGTACAAGACCATGAGGTGAATAATCATGTGCCATCTACTTGTATTCTACTCTGATAAAATCCAAGTAGAATTGATCTGAATATGATGCTTTTAGAATAATCACAAAATAGAAATTATCCAATCAACCTGCGATAATCCAACGATGTTGTAACCCTCACTGAGTTCTTCCATTTTCTTCACCTGTAAATCCAATAGTGGACTTCTAAGGAGATTAGGAGAATGTATCAAACCTCAAACACCAGAAGAAGCAATATATGTTACCCAAACAGCTTTACCACCTTATCACAAACAGTTTCAGCCTGCAAAAACATGACACAGTAGCAGTTAGAACCAGAAGACTGGTAAAACACTACGAATAAAAAGTGATCACATTCCACCTGCTTCTGAAGTGGCATAACCCAGGAGTCCCATGTGCCATCTCCAATTTCTCTAAAAGGGAGAAAAGAGAAATAAGATCAGATATTTTGTTCTCCTGATAAGTAAAAGCAGAGGACCAGTTATCAAAATGCAAATGGAAATCGGAAATCTTCACACATGGAAACTTGTTTCCACACGCATTGGCATGATCCAAAAGGATAAAAGAAGGGATCCTATTTCTTTGACAACATGAGTAAAATCTTACAATAGAGAAGGGCAAGAGGAGTACAATCATAAAATCTATCTATATCTACATAGAAATATATTAGCATGTATTCGGAGTTAAAATGAAGCCAAACTATATTTAATGTCTTTTCTATTTTAAAATACAACAAAAAAGCACTTGGTTGGGTTCATAACTCTTTCCTCTTTTAAAGGGGGTTAGCTCAAAGCTCCCTTGGTGAAATATATGGTTGATCTGATATGCAAAGTAAAACAAGCAATGAAAGCATGATACAAAGAACAAAAGAAAATTTTACTTATTGAGTTCAGATCAGAAACATATTATGCAACATTCTTCAAAACAAGTCAGAACATAAGGCAATCTTATAGAAGATAAGACAGAACATACATGCAGTATCCCTTAGAGCCAGACCAATTACTTAGAAGTTCAGTGAATTGTGAAATTCCCCGATTGGCGCATTGATCACCAATACCTGGCATCAAATAGTGCATATTAGAGTATAAGTTTGACTTTAAGGTTCTATATGAAATTATCATCCAAAATCATATATATTCCTCAATTTAAAACACTATAAAATTACTTGTTCTATGGATTCACAACATGTAGCAAGTTAGCAAATGATTGAAAGCTATGCATGGGAGGGTGAGGAGGATTGTACAGAATATGAGCAATCAGAAAACAGAAAAATTCATAAATAACAATCTGGTGTTAAAAATATGCTAATGGAACCTCTGATCCGTTTCAGAAATAAATTTTTTCCAATGCAGACGACAGCAAATATGCATATCAGAAACATATGCCAACTGACATTCTCAAACAATAATAGGCTTACTTATTGAATTCTTATTATAATTATAATAAAACACTAAAATGTTTTTACCATTAATATATTCAATAGAGTGATGTTTAATGCACTTTCCACTAAACACTAGACATAATCTGTCCATTCTAAAGCCAGTTTCTACTAGTCAATAATTCTCTTTCTCAATTTTATTCTTATTCTTTTTCTGCATATCAAAGCAATTTATCATCTACAAGTACCATTTAAAGCACAAATAGAGGGAAAAAAGAGAGGGGGGGGGGGGGAGAGAGAGGGAGGAGGCACTAAGGAAGAAATGGAAGAGACTTTGCAAATTAGGTTTTCAGTTATTGGTCTCCTCATCACATTTTAGTATAAAGAAGGTAAAGCAGAAAAGTACCATTTAAAGCTCTTATTCTCTCAACCTCCTCCACAACCCCCAAGGGGCCTTATGTGTCCACAACTAAAATAGCAGAAATATGGTAATATGGTCTCTTTCAAGGTGGAAAGTTTCATCCTTAAATTCCTGAAAAACTTCTTAAGCTGGGACTAGGTTATAGTACTGTGTTACTAACAGCCTGACTCATCCAGAATTAATTCACATTTACAGTGAAGAATTGATAACTGTAAAATAGTCAATTATTATATATATCAAGTTCAACATCCACACTTACATAATTGCCATAATGGCGTCCTTGGCAACAAACATAACAATGTTCAGAGAAGAAACTTGGTGCATGAGAACCATCATAATATGTTCTTTTCTTAAACGAGATACCAATTTAATGAGTGCAACTAGATTTTTAGTGGTTCTAATACAGATTAGAATATTAACTTTGATTGCCAATTAGAATGTAGTCTTCATCAACTTCACTTATCTGCACAACACATGGTTGATAGGCCATCAGACCATACATCAAAAATCATAACCACTTACACATGACATGGGCTAACCATACATGCCCAGATTGTAGGACCTTTAAGAGTATTTCACCATTGGGAGTGACATGGCTGCCGGTTGGGCCCTTTTTTTTCTTTTTTTTAAATGGGTTACGGTGAGGGGAGAAATTTAAAAAAGGAACGTCGGATACTGAACGCATAGCTGTGTGAGAAACAATAACTCAATCCATTTATTTTTCACATCCTTGCCTACGAAGAGGTTAATAGGTTGCAGTACTTCCAGACAGGGAGTTCTTGAATCTTGACCGAGAGAGAGAAAAGAACACACATTGAAGACTCGCGCGACAACTTGTTTACAGTGTAAAACCAGTCCATGGCCTTCGCGTCTATGTACTATGGTGTTAAGCACAAAAGAGAATGTCGGAAGGGGCTTAGTTTCACCAACAAGAGCTGAGATAGCGTAATCTTTCAGGTTTCTTGTATTGAATCTGGGCGTTCTTTATTAAAAATAAAAGAAACAAGCTCGAAGACAGCTTCAATAGCAGATTTCACTAGATTAATTAGCATAAAAATTCTTAAACAAAATTAAATGTTCTAGCAAACGAATCAAATAGCAAAAAGCTACAAAGATCACATTAAAAAACAGATTGAACCACAAAGATAGCACAAAAAAAGCGAATTAAATTTACAATTACACCACTGAAGCTAAGAAATTCACACTAGCAAAAGACGAAAAGATGCTCACCGTGTAACACAATGAAAGGAACAGAATACGAAACCGGAATGAAGAGTAAGGAGAAGATGAAGATGAAGACGATCGAGACTAGTGGCGGAGCGGCCATTAAGGATGCAGTAACTAATTACGGATAATCTGCCTAAACCAGATTTTCAATCCCTCACGATTTTTTTATCTTTCTTCTGCTCGAAGGAACTTTTGAGCGTTCAGATCAAGATTATTTATCTGCCGGAGATTCTTTGAAGAAGACAACAAATGACGACTTAGTTTATAAGTTTTTTTTGTACGACTGTTAGTTTGGAATTTTCATTTTTGAGAAAAGATTGTCTGAATCGCTCGAGGTATGATTCGTTGAGTGTACGAGTCAGCATTTAAAACCGGTCCCATTTTCTATAATTATAATTATAAGGATTAAGAATGATATATTTGAAAAGAAAAAAAAGGAGAGGAGTTGGACGCTAATTCATACCATCATCGGTCCCATTTTCTATAATTACAAGGATAAAGAATGGTATATTTGAAAACAAAAAGGAGAAGAGTTCGACGCTATTTCATACAATCATCGTATTAATCCGTTTTCAAAACGCTGGAGGTAGGGTATGTTCGTACCTGCTTTATATGATACTGTTTTGTCATACTTTATTTGCTGCATTCTTTTATGAAACCTCTCCTGCTGATTTTAATGCCTTCTTTTTTTATTTTATGATCAGCCTATATTTTAATTGAGTGGACTTTCTGCCGGTAGTGTTCTCATGCTGCCAGCGTGAAGAGAAATCTATACACCACATCAATGGATGTTCTAAGAAAAGAATCATTTATGTGGAGACCATATTTCAAAATAAGAAAAAAATAATAAAAAAAATTGCATAAGAGTGAGACTATACACTAATATCGTAACAATATTTTTTCTCTATTTTAATGGAAAAAAATTTAAATAATGCTTATTTGATTTAATTTGGATAAGAAAATAAATAAATAAAAAGAGTTTTCCCTCATCCAGAGGATGGTCTATCCATCGTCAATAGGCTCATAAACCCTATAGGGTTTTACCAAAGAAAAAAAAGACCCCCTATGTATGTTCCCCAAAATGCCCGCTTGATACCCCTCGCATGCATCTCAAATCCACTTGTCCCATAGTGATTCAATGTGAGTATTAGAAAACTCAGTCCAAAATAATAACTTAGAAATGGATTCTAATATGTCCGCCAATAGCCTATTGTGGAGGATAAGGATCTGCATAGCTAACACCTTGTAGCGGATGTTTCGATGATGTTTTTCTATCTACTGCTTTGACTTATTCTTTTACCATCTTCTATTTCTTTGTTGTTATTTCTTTTCTACATATTTCTATTACTTTGTAGAATATATCGGGTCCATGTAGCCAACCCCATTAAGTTGGGATAATGTAATGATTGTTGTTGTTATAAAAGTAGCAATAGGAGGTAGTGCCTAATTATAATAGTTTTAAACACATGCACATCGACCTTTGCGTCTTTTGAGGCCCCAATGCTCAAATTGTTAACACTCTTGTGTTGTTTCAATTCTTTTGTTCTTTGGGAGTAAAAATAGAACAAAGAAAAACAGTTGATCGTATCAGTTCATTTTCTATTCTTATGAAACAAATCAGGCATATGGAAGTATGGAACACAAAAGAATAGAAATAGAAAAACAAAAATAAAACCATTCTTTTGGAACACTTTGAAAGAGAAAAAAGAAAATACAAGAACCCGTCCTTCCCAATTCTCTCATTTTTTTTCTCCCCTACCCTGCCCTCTCTCTCTCTCTCTCTCTCTCTCTCTCTCTCTCTCTCTCTCTCTCTCTATACTATATATATATATATATATATATATATAGAGAGAGAGAGAGAGAGAGAGAGAGAGAGAGAGAGCATGTTTAGTTTACAGAAAGCAGGAAGCAGAGGAGTTTGTGAGTACTTACAACAATGAGATAACCAAAGTGGGATCAAATGATATTGACAGCAATGCGTTGTTAAGATATCAAAATCCACATCTTTATTATTTTATTTGTTTTTTGAAACTTGAAAGTTAAACATTCTTGTCTGCCCCATACATTCCTATCAAACGGCTCAAAGTCTTGATTGTTCAAGATATGAAGATCCAGTCCTCTATTTACTTTTGAAACTTGAAAGTTAAAAACATTCTTGTCTGTCCCATGCTTCATTTCTCCCCAGAGGACTTTGGTTTTGTGGTCTTGAATCTATAGAAAAAAAAAAAATCTATTAAACTTCCCCAGTAGTCTCCTTACCATGGTTTCAAGTATCGGTCTCGTATCGGCTGTATGGGATTGGTATCGGCTAAGATGATCCTCAATCCTTAATCAATCCGGATCAATTATTCATATCGTTTCAGGGGTAAAATAGTAAAAAATTAGTACTTTTAAAAAAAAACAGGGGCAAAACTGATCGATTCACACTGATCCGATCCAGATCGATATCTGCCACCTATCCTGATACCGTCCCCTAAATCCATGCTCCTAACTGCCGTTATGTATGTTCAATGTGGTTAAAAAGCCAATCGGATTAATTATCCAAATCTGTGAGAGAATCATCTATTGTCCTTTCTTCTATTATTATTTGCTTCCATTGGATCCATGTAACCAAATCCATTTAGTTGGGATAAATGTCACACCCCGTTCACACTGAACCGGAGCGGTGACCGAGTTAACACCGGTTAACCCAAACCTGCCAGGATCATCAGATACTGTATTCCACCACAGCATACACACACTAACATACATTCATCAGATCAGCGGAAGACTAAGTTTTTACCTGTGAATAAATCTTTTATACTTGATACCCGAATTGTGATACAATAAATATATACATTTGGGCCCGAAGGCATGATATATACACAAAAAGAATAAATTTCAAATATCAAGTATATACAGGAAATCATCAAAAACCATCAGAGTACACAGCTCGGCTCGGTTTCAGGGGTTGTGCCCAGCTCGGCATCATATAGAAGAGCTCAGCTCGGCCTCGGAAGTGGAGCTCAGCACGGCCTCCAGGGTGGAGCTCAGCTCGGCCTCAGAACTGCTGTCCTGCAGCACAGCTCTCACACGAGCAGTCTACGCCGTGCCTAAACTCCTCGGGGGTCCACCAGTCCTCTTCAGGAAACTCGACTGTGGGACCCACCCCATGCTCCTCAGATGTATGACCTGCAAAATCATCTAAAAAGGGGGTGTACACGTGGAATGAGCTCACTAGCCCAGTAAGTAGAGAGGTGGACCACACACAACAGCCCACACATCACAACACATCATATGCACTACATGCCATGCTATACATTTTAATTCACATCCGCCTAAGCAACATTACTAAGTCTTTGGTTTAAGTGCTACTACAACCACAGTGCGCGTATACTTCGGGTACGAGCCGCGAACTCCCTCCCGCGATACGCCCATAAGGCTGTTGGAGAAGGCCCACCGTGAGTACTCGGAAAAGTAAAGACAATGCCGTCCACCGGCTCTCAACAAAAATGTAAATAACTGAAATAAAGGTGCTGACTCCAGCAATTTAAAAGCAGTACGATTGGCCCTCTTGAATGTACCACCGGGGTTGCCGACTGTCCTACATGACTCGTCGGGCGTAATGCCTAACCGCCACAGTGTCCGACAACCGCGACCCCTGCTTCCCCCCAAATGGCAACCCAACACCTTAACCCCTGTTGGGAAGGTCGTAGCACGGGATGGTGAGAATCCTAATAACGCATACTCCTATATGACAGTACGACTGCATAGTGCCTCCGTGTCCCATACCACGGGCCACCAATGCATTCGTTTCCAAGCCGACCACGGCATCTAGTCTATCAATGCATTATGCTCCATGATGTCCACATTCAACATATAAACATCTCATTCAATTGGCATTTGAAAAGTAAACATAGCATATATGCACATCAATGAGTGGAATGACTAATCTATATAGCATATTCATGATGACATGACTAGATTAGATATAGTTATATGAATGCCAAACAAATGCCTTGAAACAAGGCCAAACGTCCTCTCCCCACTTACTTGTAGCGTACAAGGATTCCCGTTCGGTACGGGTGAGATCCGGAGCGAATCGGGTAGGATTTGGTGAACCTAACATAATTGAGAGGGGTTAGTACTTCACCATTTTAGAATCGAAATTAATGAAATCCGATGTCAAAATCGTGTTTAGAACGTCAAAAGAAGGTCACACGTCCGATTTGGGTTCGATCGGACATAAGGATCACCTTCGGGGCCACACGGGTGGGTCAGACAGGTGGGCTGTCTACCCACCGGTTTTACCCACCGGTTATGACCGGCGGGTAGGGGCCCGCCGGTTGTACCCGCCGGTTATACCCGCCGGTTGGGCCAGGGACCCATGGCTAAGACCGGCAGGTAGGTACCCGCCGGTTGTACCCGCCGGTGGTACCCGCCGGTTGGGCCCGAAGGTCCCCTGCCTTCTCAGGTGGGTACCCACAGGCGGGTAGGTACCCGCCGGTTGTACCCATCGGTTTTGGCGGGAAAGACCCTGTTTCTTCCCCATTTTCTCCATTCTTTGGGGAATCAAATGGGGCTTTTCCCCACCCATTCTTCTCCTTCAAGGTCCTATAGGATGGTTCTAACCTAGATCTAGGTTAGATTCGAGTGAGGGAAAGCCATCTTACCTCCTTTGCTCAAGAATGACTTCAAACCCTTCAAATCACTTCAAACTCACAATGCTTCTTCTACCTTGTCAATCTCTCTTCAAATCCTTCAAGATCAACACATAAATCATCTATTAAACCTTAGATTCATCATTCCAAAGGGTATTTACCAGATCTCAAGAAACCATACTCAAATCAAGGGTTTAAAGCTTGGGTATGGTGAACGTTCATAAAACCCAACTTTTCTTACCTCCAACTATAGATCTAGAGTTGAAGATTACTCTCCTAGCACCGGAATGGCAAGATCGAGCTTCGGCGCCACTGAAATCCTTCCTTTCTTCCTCTTCCTTTCTTCTTCCCTTTCTTTTCTCTCTCCTCTTTACTTTTCTCACCAAACGTACGAGGGTAATAAATGGAAAGAAAAGAAATCATAAAGCCTTATATACTATTCCTAATTAAGTGAATAGTGCTCTTGGATGGGTCACTCAGGTGGGTGCACCCACCTGTCCTACCCACCTGAGAGCCAAGACTTGGGATTTTGACCGGGTTCGGACCTCGGCGCGAATCCCACCCCAGGCATACGATGTAGCATACGTATATACCTTAAAATACGGATATAATACCTGTTTTATCCGTACATAGCCTTATGGTAGGTGCACGTACACGGTTTGGGCACTCCCGTCTCTTCTGGCACTGGCTCGGACTTGTCGGGCCAGCCGGTGTTTAAGGTCACCCGTGCCATCATAGCCCATAAGGAACCCGCTCTAATATCCTCTGGCTCGGTTCCTGCATGGTTAAACTGGTTCAATCGTGAAATCAGGCCGGGTTTAAGAAGCGGGGTATTACATTACCCCCCCTTCTGAAAAATTTCGTCCTCGAAATTACGTACCTGGTTGATCAGAAAGATGAGGGTACTTGGCTCGCATTTCTTCTTCTACCTCCCAAGATGCTTCTTCAAGTGAATGATCAGCCCATCGCACCTTTACATAGGAAATGGAGCGGTTGCGAAGGGTTTTCACCTTCCGGTCCAAAATTTCAGCTGGCTGTTCTGTGTAGGTCATATCAGCTTCTAGGTACTCTGGTTCCACGGGTAGTACATGAGATGGATCATGCACGTACTTCTTCAGCATGGATACATGGAATACATTGTGAACATCCCCAAGCGAAGGTGGCAGAGCAAGCATGTAGGCTACTGAGCCAACCCGGGATAAGATCTCAAATGGTCCCATGTATCTTGGGCTCAACTTCCCCTTTCTGTGAAACCTTTGCAAACCTTTAGTAGGAGAGATCTTGAGAAATACCTTTTCTCCTGGCTGAAATTCAATCTCCTTCCTACGGGTGTCCGCGTAGCTCTTTTGACGGGACTGAGCTACTTTAATCCGTTCTCTGATAACGTCGACTTTGTCACAAGTCATTTGTATCATCTCAGGTCTTAACATTCGACGTTCACCTACCTCATCCCAATACAAAGGAGTTCTGCACTTCCTGCCATATAATGCCTCATACGGAGCCATTCCAATTGTAGCCTGGTAACTGTTATTATATGCAAACTCCATAAGAGGTATATATTCTTCCCAACTGCCACTCATCTCCATTGCACATGCCCTGAGCATGTCTTCTAATATCTGTATGGTTCGCTCCGACTGACCATCCGTCTGTGGGTGAAAAGCTGTACTCAAATTCAGCTGTGATCCCAAGGCACGCTGTAAGCTTTTCCAAAACCTGGAAGTGAACCTCGGGTCTCTATCTGAAACAATGCTCACTGGCACTCCATGTAAACGCATTATGTTGTCCATGTAAAATTGTGCTAGTTTGGTCATAGAGAACTTGGTCTTGATAGGAATGAAATGAGCAGTCTTGGTAAGCCGATCCACAATCACCCATATCGCATCCATTCCCTTAGGTGTACTTGGTAGTCCGGTGACGAAGTCCATTGTAATCCTTTCCCACTTCCATTCTGGTACTGGGAGTGGCTGAAGGGTACCATAAGGTCGATGCCTCTCAGCTTTCACTTTCTGGCAGGTAAGACAAGTCGCCACATACAAAGCTATGGTGACTTTCATGTTTGGCCACCAGTAACTTTGTTTGAGGTCTTTGTACATTTTGGTACTTCCTGGGTGGAGTGAGTACTCGGAGCTATGTGCTTCTCTCACTATCTTATCTTGTATAACCAAATCATCGGGTACACACAATCTGTCTCGAAACATCAATGCCCCATCACTGGCTAAAGTAAAATCTGGGTCGTTCATTGTTTGATCTTGAACCTTAACTCTAATCCGCTGCAATTCAGGATCCAAAGGTTGCTTCATTATCACCTCTTTCCTAATTGCCAGATGCACCTGTAGAGCCGACAAGGATACCGTCAACCATTTAAGGTTTTCTGGTTGAGGTTCAAGCTCTAAGGTTGCCCCATCATACAAGAGGGTTTCATCCATTAGCATTGCCTCTTGCACAAGTGGTGAGCTGACCGCTAAGTATGAGAGCGACACAGTCTGTGTCTCCCGACTCAATGCATCTGCCACCACATTAGCCTTGCCGGGATGATACTGAATATCGCAGTCATAATCCTTCATTAGTTCAAGCCATCTTCTCTGTCTCATGTTCAAATCTTTCTGGGTGAAGAAGTATTTCAGGCTTTTGTGGTCACTGTATATCTCACACTTCTCCCCATACAAATAATGTTACCAGATCTTAAGGGCAAAAATGACTGCGGCTAGTTCCAAGTCATGAGTGGGGTAATTCTTCTCATATTCCTTTAGTTGTCGGGATGCATACGCTATTACCTTCCCCCGTTGCATGAGAACACAACCCAAACCAACTTTGGAAGCATCGGTATAGACTGTCATTCCACCTGTGCCCTCAGGAATAGTCAGCACAGGGGCAGTCACCAACCTTTCATTCAATTCCTGGAAGCTCTTTTCACATTCCTCTGCCCAGTCGAATTTCACACCCTTTTTAGTCAACTTGGTCATTGGTGCTGAGATCCGAGTAAAATTCTCGATGAAACACCGGTAGTATCCAGCCAAACCCAAGAAGCTTCTAATTTCAGTAACATTCTTGGGGCTTTCCCATTCCACTACTGCTTTCACCTTAGCAGGATCTACTTCGATTCCGGCTTTAGACACTACGTGCCCCAGGAACCCAACTTGTTCAAGCCAGAATTCACACTTGATGTACTTGGCAAACAACTGTTGATCTCTCAACCTCTGTAACACCATTCTCAAGTGTTGAGTGTGCTCCTCCTCGGTCTTGGAGTAGATCAAGATATCGTCAATAAAAACGATTACCCATTTGTCAAGCACATCCTGAAATACTCGGTTCATTAGATCCATGAATGCTGCCGGCGCATTGGTTAACCCGAAGGACAACACCAGGAACTCATAATGACCATATCGAGTCCTAAATGCTGTTTTGGGTATATCACTACTCTTTATCTTGAGCTGATAATAGCCGGACCGAAGGTCTATCTTCGAAAATACCCTGGCTTCTTGCAACTGATCAAATAAATCGTCAATGCGTGGCAATGGATACCGGTTCTTAATGGTTAGCTTATTCAGCTCCCAGTAATCTATGCACATACGCAAACTACCATCCTTCTTCTTGACAAACAACACCGGGGCACCCCTAGGTGAAACACTTGGGCGAATAAACCCCTTTTCCAATAGTTCCTGCAACTGCATCTGCAGCTCCTTCAATTCAGCTGGTGCCATCCTATATGGAGCCTTAGATACTGGAGCTGCTCCAGGAATCAAGTCTATGGCAAACTCCAACTCCCTATCAGGTGGTAATTGCATCAGATCATCTAGGAAAACATCGGGAAACTCTTTGACCACCTTTACTTCTTCTAGAGGTGTAACTCTTGCATCAACATCAAGTACCGAGGCTATGAAACCCTGACATCCACTTTCTAGCAACTTTACCGCTTGGAGAGCGGAGACAAGGACCTTCCTCACCCTTTTCATTGTATCTGCTCGGTATACCCACTCTTTCCCTTCGTCATCTGTTACCTTAATCAGCCTTTCCGCACAGATCACATTAGCTCGATGAGCCGACAACCAATCCATACTCAATATAACATCAAAATTCTGCATATTGAATTTAATGAGTTGTGCATCAAAGTTCTTCCCACTAATCCCCACTGGGCACGGCCCATACACTTCCTTTAACTGTGCAATTTTACCAGTAGGCATACTAACAATCATTCCATGGTCTAGGATCCTGGGTGACATCCCAAGTTTCCCTACAAATCTCTTAGATGCGAATGAATGAGTAGCTCCTGAATCAAATAAAACATAGGTTGGTATGCCCGATATGGGTAGGATACCTAGTATAACAATGTATATAATTTCAGCAGGTCATCAATATTAATCATAATGAACTTCTTAATTTAAAATGTACCTGCTACAACTTCTGTACTAGCCTCAGCTTCCTCGGCTGATAGGGCATTCATCCTTCCCTGCGGTTGACTGCCTCGAGGTAAGGGAGGTCGGTACGCAGAGGGCTGACTGGAGGGCAAGGCTGGTCGGGCCCGACAGTCTTTCGCATAATGCCCATAGGAATGGCAGTTGAAGCAACGAATCTGAGACGTCGGAACTGGAGCGGGGCCCCTCTGCACTTGACCCGTTGCAGATGGAGGTCGAGGTGGCCTTGGAGCTGTAGGTGCCACACTAGTGTTCGGACGAAAATAGGTAGAACCCGAACCACCAACTGGCCTAGGAGGGTAGCCAGGTGGCCTATAGGGCTGCCTATACATAGGCCCAGAACTGTATGATCCGCGGTATGCTTTGGAGGAATTTCCCACCTCTGGGAATGGATTTGTTCTCTTCCACAGTCCAAGAGTGAGGGACTGTTCACCCTTTTGCTTATCTTCCATGGTCTTGGCCTTCTGTACAATCTGGCCATATTCGGTCAAATCCAAGACTTCAAGCACAGACCCAATATACAGTCAAAAGAACAGAAACAATCAAACAAAGCACATCTGGTGATTCAATTGACTGGCCATGGAACAATTTTGGTTCTCTGTAATCTCTTCTCCTTCATCCTCTTCATATCTATCAATTTCTTGTTACATAAACTGAAAAAGCATAATAAGAACTTACCACCAAGCCCATTTGCCTTTGCGATCATCAACCATCTCCATCTCCTCAACAGAACCTCTCCACCAATCCCTTCACCGTCTTTCCGATCAATATGGTCCAATCCTCTATCTTCACTTTGGATACCGCCCCATTCTTCCACTCACATCTCCACCGTCTAGGAATGCTTCACCAAGAATGATATCATATTTGCAAATCGACCCAAACTCCTGGTAGGGAAGCACTTATACAATTACTCCTCACTTAGGGCCGCTTCTTATGGATTCTATTCACTGAATTTCTGCCGCCTCTCCACAATCGAGCTCTTCTCCTCCACCCTCTTGAACATATTTTCAGATTTACGAAGAGAAGAGGTGTGATTTGGATTAAAATCACTTTTGTATCGCAGATGACGATTGGGAACACCGCGCACAAGAGAGCCGCTCAGCTTCTGTACTCTTTTTTTTTTTTTTCTCTGTTGAAAGAGAGGCGTTTGGTAATTGAAAGGAGATAAATAAGGAGAAAGTAATAGCGTAATTAATGAAAATTTATATGATTTAGGGGAAAGATTAACCACCCAATTTTTTATCCCAACGATTGGAGAAAGGATTAACCATGCCTGTTGTGGATTATTATGTGACCACTTTTTTTTTAAATCTTTTTTAATACTTAATTACTAAACTTTTTTAATATTTAATAATAATAATTAATTATTAGTTCCTCTCTCGGACCAGCTACTGATCATCGCCTTGTAAGCTATTGCCTCACCAACTAGCTAATCAGACGCGAGCCCTTCCTTGGGCTGATTTCTCCTTTTGCTCCTTAGGTTACGGGGTTTAGCAGTCATCCAGCTGTTTTTTCCCCTCAAGGGCAGGTTCTTTGCTCCACTTTTTTTTTTCTTTTTTTACTTCCCCTTTGCAATCATGAAAGAGGATCTCTATTTTTTTTTTTTTTTTTTTTTGTACATCTTCTCTATATTTATCTTTGTATATCTCCATAATTGTTCCTCCCTCCCCACTCTCCATAATATTCTCTCTCTCTCTCTCTCTCTCTCTCTCTCTCTCTCTCTCTCTCTCTCTCTCTCTCTCTCTCTCTCTCTCTCTCTCTCTCTCTCCATATTTACCTTTGTAAACCTCACTATTTTTTCTCCCTTTGTGCTCCACATTTTATTTTAGTAACGACATAATTAATGAGGAATTTTATGCAATTAAAACCTTAGTAAATCTTAGTATTTTTTCTCCCCCACGATTAGGGGAAGGATTAATTTTTTTAATCCTTTTTAAAACTTAATAATTACTTACCCTTTCTACTCCACCTTTTTTTATTATTATTATTTTCTTTTCTATCTCGAGGTTTTTTTTTGGTCTATTGAAAAGTTGTTTTGGTAGAGGTCAATGGTTTTTCTTTTCTTTTTGAAAAAGTATACCAAAGAGAGGGAATACGTACTTTTCAATAGTAGTATGACTAGTAAAAATACATGAGCAAATGCACGTGGGGTAGTCTCCTTCAAGCTTCCTTCTCTCTACTAGTGGGCACATACATTTTACTATGCTATTATCAATCACCTGGGTACTTCTTTTAGCCATATCTCACCATCCCGAGAGAGAGAGAGAGAGAGAGTAAAAATAGTTGGTAATTCTTGTTGTAATATTATTTCATTCTATTCCGTAGAACTTTGGGTCTAATGAAGATTTTTTTTTCATTTTTCACTGTGTGAGAAATATAATTTCAGCCTATAGTTCACTAATGGAAGGGTCCCATATATGTGAACAAGACAAAATGCTTCAGTTCAAAAAATAAGAATCTCCAGAGGCACAACAATTCCCCTTCATATTCCTCACCAAGTTTTAGTTAGTAAGCACATTTGACAATGACATAAGGGATCATGTAACTCCAATCCTTTGTTTGGTCATCAATGTGGTTGTGCCCTACTTCTTAATCCTACCTGGTAGAAATATACGCAAAATAAGAAATGCATTAGTTTCACTGATCAATTAATGCATTCTAGAGGTGTATAATATATATCATATGAAAACTAATTGCTTAAAAAAATAAAAAGTAAGAGAATGAATTCAGAACTACAACTTGGTTGGACCCAAGGAGTAATCCGTATTTTGAGGTACAAGAATTCATCTACCCCTACAACCCCCTTATTTATTATTTTTTAAGGGGGGGGGGGGAAGGGGTTGCTTATTGAATTGACATCAGAGCAAGATAAACATTCATCCTATTGAAGGATTCTGGTCTTGTCGGTCACTAAGGTTTCTATTTTTACTTTTCAAGTAATAAACAGAAAAGGTCCCCCTATGAAATATGTTAAATCAAGATGATACAATCATCCAAGAATGTGAATAGGCAAAATATGCCGCAAAAAAAAATTTGATTCGTCCAAACATCATCTAGAACCAACAATGGTGGCTCTGGCTTTTTCCCCTCTAGAAGGTAATGAAATTGTTTAATAGCATTTTTCTTCACTCAGGCCGAACTCTCTAAGGTGGTCGTCCTTGAAACAGTTACAAAGAATATTTTATCCTTAAATATACCTATAACAAACAAAGTATAGGAAACTAAAATGTTGTTAGTAAGAAATGACATATAACAGAGTTTGCACCAAGTTAGTAAGAAATGTTGTTCTTCCTTTGTTAGGATAGCACTCAAGATGATTTCGTCTGCCATTTTTTGTTTTCCTCTATTTTGTAGACTCCTCCCTCTTATGATTCCAAATCCTAAACTCACCAATTTCAAATATGTCCCAGATAGATAGTCTCTTCCATTGGAGCTGCTAAGATAGTATTTATATAAACTGTCGAGAGAGAGAGAGAGAGAGAGAGAGAGAGAGAGAGAGGGCATAAAATCCCCAAATAATGGTTTCACATCTTTTTTTTTAATGGAGAAAGAAACCTAATAATTACTTCTCTCTCCATAATTGTTCACTCCCTCACCACCCTCGACAACTCTCTCTCTCTCTCTCTCTCTCTCTCTCTCTCTCTCTCTCTCTCTCTCTCTCTCTCTCTCTCTCTCTCTCTCTCTCCTTTCATATTTAATTTTGTAAATCTCTCCATAATTATTTTGTAAAGGTGAGGTTTTAAAAAAAATCTTTAATAATTAAGAATCAAATCATGGGATCATTATTTGGGGATTTTATTATTATGCCATTACAAAAAATAATAATAATAAAACGTAGAGCACAAAGGTGGAGGAGAAAAAATAGGGAGATTTAAGGAGGTAATTATGAAGTGATTTACAAAATTAAATATGGATGGAGAGAGTGATTCAAGGGGGAACAAACGATTTGATTCCTAATTATTATTATTATTATTTTAAACCGTTCTCTATTGTGTGTTATTATGTGCCCATGATTTGATTCCTAGTTATTAGGGTTTATTTCCTTTAAAACCTCCCTATATCCAAATAATTTTTTTCTCTAACTTTTGGAGCTTTCTAGGAATGTTAACATTGATTTTAAATATTCAGTTATGAGGGGTAACCATGAGGTAAGGTGGCAAGCTGAATTAAGGCTTTCATAATAACAATTTTGTATCCAATGTTTGGGGGTTTCTAGGAATGTTAACATTGAATTTAAATATTTAGTTAATATTTAGAGAGAGAGAGAGAGAGAGAGATTTTTTTTTTCTCCATCTTCCATTTTAAGGGTTTTTTTGGCCATTTGGAATCTTTTTAATTTTTAATTATAGAGATTTAAATATGGAAAGATATATATATATATATATATAATTTTTTTTTTCATCTTCCATTTTGAGGGGTTTTTTGGTCATTTGGAAATGTTTTTGGGTAGATGTCAATAGTTTTTTTGTCATTTTGAAAAAGTATACCACAAACAGGGAGTATATACTCTTTAATAGTAGTATGATAGTATGATAATATGATTAAGCAGTTAAAACCTTTGTAAATCTCAGTATTTTTTCTCCCCCACGATTAGGGGAAGGATTATTTTTTTTTAGGATTAATTTTTTTTTATCCTTTTAATACTTAATAATTACTTACCCTTTCTACTCCACCTTTTTTTTTTTATTATTATTTTCTTTTCCATCTCGAGGGGATTTTTGGTCTATTGGAAAGTTTTCTTGGTAGAGGTCGATGGTCTTTTATGTTTTTTTGAAAAAGTATACCAAAGAGAGGGAGTACGTATTTTTCTCCCCCACGATTAAGAGAAGGATTAATTTTTTTATCCTTTTTAATATTTAATAATTACTTACCCTTTCTACTTCACCTTTTTTTTTATTATTTTTATTTTCTTTTCCATCTCGAGGGGTTTTTTGGTCTATCGAAAAAAATTTTTGATAGAGATTGATACGTTCTTTTTAATAGTAGTATATATTTTATATATATATTGGAAAGTTTTTTTGGTAAAAGTCGATGGCCTTTTCTGTTTTTTTTGAAAAATTATACCAAAGAGAGGGAGTACGTACTTTTTAATAATAGTATGATATATATTATGGGGGGAAAGAATAAATGTTGATGTGGGCATGCACTTTGTTTTGCCCCAACAAAAAATTACAATTTGTTTCACGATTTCTTTTTCTTTTTTTTCTCCTATAATGTCCGCCATATAAATTTTATATTGCATAATTATTTGTGACAATTTCATACATGACAAATCGTGCTAATTGGGGACAATCAGTATATCTCATTAATACGGCCAAATCGATCGCTCAGCAGGGTAAGGACATGCGTCGCCCATCGGGACACGTGTCGCCCACCAGATAGGGATTGCAAGGACTCTAACATGTAACCTGCGTGAAAAGAATGTTCCCCGCCAACCGAAGAGAGGACGTCTTCCAGTGGAACTCTAAGAGGGAAGAAGGTGGACCCGAGAAGGACTCTTGGAAGGAAAGGGAAAACCCTAAACCCTAAGAGCTATATAAGAGGGCCCGAGAGGAAGGAAGAAGGTAAGCATCAATACCCCCACCATTACTCCTAGACAAAAACTGTGCGGCCAATCCCTAACTTGAGCGTCGGAGGACTAACCCCGGATAAAGCTCCGGGCCTCTGCCGTCTATGCTTGTGCAGGTCAGCTCATACGGATTTTTGGTAGCAACAGATTGGCGCCGTCCGTGGGAACGACCGTAATGGTGGGGAGAACTTACAATCGTAAGAAGACGAGAGTAGCATCCAACATGAACATGGGGGAGGAACCTTCAGGAGGGCTCCCTCCCTGAACGGAAAATGGACGAGAAAGGGTGAACAATGGTCGGGAAGGTTCAGTGAGGTACCAGCATTTGGTCAGATATTCGGTGCTCGAAGATAGTGATCCTCCGCCCCCACCTGGAGCGCAGGAATATGTGACAAGGGAGCAGTTCGAAGCCCTCCAGGACAAATATGACCGAATAGCCAAGGCAATGAAGGAGGTCTCCAAAGTTGTCTCTCAGAAGACCGGCGGAGCGCCACAAGGCCCTCGCATCCAGCCCATGAGAGGACGAGACGAGGACCGGAGCAGTACGGGATCAATAAGGTCCGGTCGTAATCCTCAAAATCGAGCAACGAGGGAAAGTCCCGCACCCAGGGGAAGGATGCGGCGTGCCGCCGAGGACCGATATGGGGAACCACGCCAAGGAGACGAGCCGAGACATGAGGACTCGGGGTTAAAGCAGATGATCTTGGACCTGAAAGATGAGATTAAGAAGGTGGCAGAAAATCAGACGGGAGCCCGCGAGCCAGACCTCACTAATGACACGGCTTTAGCTGATGAAGTTATGAGGGACCCGCTCCCGATCGGCTTTCTCCTGCCAAAGTATGACACATACGACGGGTCTGGGGACCCCATCGATCATCTGGAAGGCTTCAAGGTCGCCATGCAGTTCCATCGAGTCTCGAAAAATATTATGTGTCGCGCCCTGCCATTGACGTTCAGAGGAGCGGCAAGGCTATGGTACAACCGTCTGCCGACAAAGTTGATCCACAGCTTTAGCGATCTAAGCTACTTCTTCATGAAGGGATTCTCCAGTAGCCAACCCCTTCAGAAGACAACGTTGAATTTGACCAATGTCAAGCAACAGGAAGGAGAGTCACTGCGGAACTACATGAAGTGCTTTCAACAAGAGAAAATCACGATCAGAGGGCTGGACCCGAAAGAATAGTTCACGGCCTTGCTAGGAGGCGTCAAGGATAAGGAGTTGAAAAGGTTCCTGGCGAAGCATATACCTAGGAATCTAACCGAGCTGAGAGCTTGGTGTGATAAGTACATCTAGATGGAAGAAACCCTCCAGGCCGATGAAGAAGCCAAAAGGAAGGCGATAAGGAAGAGGCTCTCAAGGGCCGACGACAAACCCTCCGAAGGAGGCAAAAGACGAAAGTCTGAGCGCAGTCAGGCACCCAGTCCACCAAGGAAGTTCGAGAAATATGCACCCCTGAACCGGAGACGAACGGAGGTACTGATGCAAATAAAAGACTCCCCGGATGCCAGGGCCATGAAGTGGCTAGGAAAGATGGGGCGACACCCCGAGAGACGCAACATGGACAGATATTGCCACTTCCACAGAGACCATGGCCACGACACCAAAGACTGTTGGCACCTCAAGGGGGAGATAGAAGGGATGATCCGAAGGGGATATCTAGGCCGATTTATAGACCGCGAAAAGGAGGATGCCCAAGACGATAATGACCGTAGGGATAACCGTCGGAGAGATGGCAGAGGTCGCTATGAGAGGAGGCGACCTGCCCATAAAGGCAATCAGGAACGGCGAAGGGACCAGACCCCCGAGGAAGCTGAACGTCGCCTCCGAGACGAGAATAAGAGCCCAACTAGAGTTATAGCGACCACCTGTGGAGGTCTAGCCGCTGGAGAAAGTTTAGTCTCTGCCAGGAAAGCAAAAGCCTACGCAAGAAGCGTACATATGGCATAATGGCCGAACAAGAAGGCAAGGACGGGGACGGTTATTTCCTTCTCAGATGATGATCTGGAAGGGGTACACACTCCGCACGACGATGCCCTGGTTGTCACCATGACCATAGCAGATTGCAAAGTGAAGAGGATCTTAGTGGATAACGGTAGTTCAACTGATATCCTGTTCCTTGAAGCTTTCCGGAATATGGGCCTGGACGAGGGAAAGTTAAAGAAAGTCAAACACCCGCTGCAGGGATTCTCCGGCATCCCAGTGAAGGTGGAAGGATCGATTGAGTTGCCAGCAAGAGCCAGCACTAGAGATCGCCAAGTGACGGTCATGATCAACTTCCTGGTAGTAGGCATTACCTCGGCATACAACGCCATACTAGGGAGGGTCGGTTTGAACCTACTAAAGGTTGTCGTCTCCACACCCCATCTCAAGATGAAATTCCCAAGCAAGAACGGTGTCGGGGAATGTCGAGGCGATCAGGAGGCATCCAGGAGGTGCTACGCCACCACCTTGTGGGGAAAGGAAAAGGCGGGTGAGGCGCTCCCGATGGAGGATCTACACGATGATTCCAGTTACCAACGGGGGGAACCCGCTGAGGATCTGGTACAAGTTGAGGCTGAGGAGGGGGATAATGCTCGGTAATTCCAGATCGGAGCTACAATGCCAAGGCAACAACAAGAAAAACTCGTCTCATTCCTTCGAAACAACTCTGACGTCTTCGCCTGGTCGGCTTCAGACATGCCTGGAATAGACCGAGGGGTAATAGAGCATCATCTGAATGTTAACCCGACGAAGAAGCCGGTGCAACAGAAGAAGAGGACTTTCACCCCCGAAAGACAGCAGAAAATAGACGAAGAGGTAGAGAAGTTGCTGAAGGCCCGGTTCATCCGCGAGATCCAACACCCAGAGTGGATATCCAACGTAGTGACGGTCCCGAAGGCAAATGGAAAGTGGAGGATCTGCATCGACTTCACCAACCTGAATAAGGCCTGCCCGAAGGATGCATACCTCTTGCCAAAGATAGACCTCCTCATTGATGACACGGCAGGATACGAGGCGCTGAGCTTCATGGATGCATACTCGGGGTATAATCAGATCAAGATGTCAGAGGCTGATATCCCAAAAACTTCCTTCGTGATCGAGGGAGGACTGTACTGCTATGAAGTCATGCCCTTCGGACTAAAAAATGCAGGGGCCACCTATCAAAGGTTGGTGAATAAAATTTTCAAGGGGATGATCGGCAAACCATGGAGGTGTATGTGGACGATATGCTCGTAAAAAGCCTGAAGGCGGAACAACACATCCAAGACCTAGAAGAGGCGTTCCAGGTGCTGAGGCGGTACGGCATGAAGCTAAACCCAACCAAGTGTGCGTTCGGGGTAGCCTTGGGAAAGTTCCTTGGCTTCATTGTCTCGGAGAGAGGAATTGAAGCCAACCCAGTGAAAATACAAGCCATTTAGGATATGAGGTCACCCCAGAATGTGAAGCAGGTCCAGGAGCTAACAGGTCATGTCGTCGCCCTTGGACGATTCATGTCTCGATCGGCAGACAAGTGCCTCCCCTTCTTCAAAGCACTGAAGGGAACCAAAAAGTTCGAATGGACGGAGGAGTGCGAAGAGTCCTTCGAACAATTGAAGGAGTACCTGGTCGCACCCCCACTGCTGACGAAGCCGAGCACTGGGGATACCTTGCAGCTATACCTGGCTGTATCAGCAGTGCCGGTAAGGGCAGTACTGACGAAGGAAGAAGGAAGGCAACAACGGCCAATATACTATGTCAGCCGAACCCTTCTAGATGTTGAAACAAGATACAAAAAGGCAGAGAAAGTGGCGTATGCCCTAGTGATAGCGGCAAGAAAGCTGAGGCCATATTTTCAATCACATACGGTATGCGTACTCACAGACCAGCCCCTGAAGAAGATACTGCAGCGGCCGGATATGTCCGGTCGCCTGGTAAATTGGGCCATAGAGTTGGGAGAATTCAACATCCAGTACAAACCGAGAACCGCAATTAAAGCACAGGCCCTTGCAGACTTCATCGCCGAGACGACGCTCCCTGAGGACCCCCAGGAGTTTGCCGAGAACTGAGGAGAGAAGGCTTGGACATTGTATGTGGACGATGCTTCCAACAGCGCAGGAAGCGGCGTAGGAATCATGCTAGTCAGCCCCGAGGGTTTTAAGATAGAATACGCCCTACGGTTTGACTTCGACGCCTCTAACAATGAAGCAGAATACGAAGCGTTAATAGCCGGAATTAATCTGGCTCGGGCTTTGATGGTGAAAGAGCTGGTGGTGCATAGCGACTCACAGCTCGTGGTACGACAGGTGAATGGAGACTACGAAGCCAAAGAACAAAGAATGGCTGAATACTTGAAGACGGTGCGAGAGAGAATATCGGCCTTCAAGGAATTCGAGGTAAAGCAGGTGTCATGAGAATAGAATGCTAGTGCAGACGCACTGTCACAGCTGGCCACCTCTGACTTCGTAGATCTTGGACAATCGGTGTATTTCGAAGTACTATCAAAGCCAAGCACCAAAAAACCCCGAGAGGTACTACCCGTAGGTGAGAACGGCCAAAGCTGGATGGATGCCATAACCGAGTACCTCAAGGAAGGAAAGCTCCCAGAGAATAGGGACGAGGCAAGGAAAATAAGAATGAGGACGGCACGCTTCCTTCTGAAGGACGAGACACTATACAAAATAGGGTTCACCATACCGTACCTCAAGTGTCTGGATTCCGCCGACGGCGAGTACGCACTTCGGGAGGTGCATGAAGGGATATGTGGCCAACACCTAGGAGCCCGGGCCTTAGCACATAAGGTGCTAAGGCAGGGTCTGTACTGGCCGACAATGAGGAAGGACGCGGAATCATTAGTCAAGAAGTGCGTCAAGTGCCAGATGTTTGCCCCCGTTCCTAGGCTACACTCTGCCGAGCTCTCATCTCTATCGAGCCTAGTACCATTCGCCATGTGGGGAATCGACATCCTAAGCCCATTCCCCCTAGCCACGAGACAAAGGAAGTTTGTCGTGGTGGCGGTGGACTACTTCACGAAGTGGGCAGAAGCCGAAGCCCTGGCGACGATAGCCGAAAAGAACGTAAGGGACTTCTTCCAAAGGGCAGTAGTCTATAGATTTGGAATCCCTCAGGTTGTGGTGATGGACAATGGAACTCAGTTCGCCAATCCGACTTTCGGCTTGTTCTGTGATGCCCTCGGCATTAACCACAGGAAAACCTCTGTCGGTTATCCACCGACCAATGGGCAGACAGAGGTAACCAACCGTACACTGCTTCAAGGAATAAAGAAGAGACTGGATGACACCAAAGGACTATGGGCAGACGAGTTACACCATATCCTCTGGGCCTACCGGACAACGGAGAGATCGACCATCGGAGAAACACCCTTCATTTTAACCTACGGCACCGAAATTGTACTTCCAGTGGAGATAGGGGTCGTAACTCATCGGATTCAGTACTACAATGAAGAGGAAAACAATGGAGGGCTCCGAGCAAATTTAGACCTCTTGGCCGAAGTCAGGGACACCTCGCAAGAAAGGATGGCCGCTTACCAACAGAGGGTTGCGAGGCACTACAACACCAAAGTTCGAAAGAACGAGTTCAGAATGGGTGACCTCGTCCTCAGAAGGGCTGAAGTATCAGACCCGAGACATCAAGGGAAGCTAGCTCCAAATTGGGAAGGTCCCTACAAAGTCTCGAGGGTAATACAACCAAGGTCCTATCACCTGGAGACTACGGGGGGAGAAAGGGTACCCTGATCGTGGAACTTTGAGAACTTAAGAAAATTCTATCAGTAGAAGTAGCAAGCACACTTGTTTTTTGTAGTTTTTGTAATTTTTGCTCTCATGCACTTAAGTTGTAATTCCTCATCCTAAACTCTGGAGGATCTTATTCATTGAAAATACGAAAGCTGGTTTACGGCAATTGAGAGGAATTCTCCTGTTTGGTGACCTTAACTCTACTGAATGGATACAGCCGAAGGTCCTCACCTCGGTCGGGGGCTCAGGCAAAGGCCGAGCCGAGCTGACCGAAGGTCCTCACCTCGATCGAGGGCTCATGCGAAGGCCGAGCCGAGCTGATCGAAGGTCCTTACCTCGGTCGGGGGCTCAGGGAAAGGCCAAGCCGATCTGACTGAAGGTCCTCACCTCGATCGGGGGCTCAGGAAAAGGCCGAGCTAAGCTGACCGAAGGTCCTCACCTTGGTCAGGGGCTCAGGCAAAGGCCGAGCCGAGTTGATCGAAGGTCCTCACCTCGGTCGAGGGCTCAGGCCAACGGCCGAGGGGACTTGACCGAAGGTCCCCAATTCGGTAGGGAGCGACGACGGTCGAGGGACCTACCCTCGGTCATTAGATCTTCGAATCAATGCCAGTGTTTAAGAGATCCTTCAGTAGAAGCTGAGGGGGAACACTTGGTGAAAACCAGTTATTCAAGATCCCTCAAGTCCATAGCCCTCAGAGTCGGGAAACCTATTGGGTAAACCGAGGGAGCGAGGTCGAGCCTTGCTAAAGTGGACGTACAGATCCTTAGGCTGCCAACAATGGGTTTCGGCTTCTCGTGCCTACCTACGGGCTAAAGATCAACTTAGCCGAAAGAACATGAAAAAGTGGAAGCAAACGAAAAGAAGTGCATTCATTGATAAGGCCCGAAGGTCGAGATTACATTGATAAGGTCCGAAGGCCGAGATTACATAAGAAGGCCCGAAGGCCGAGACTACATAAGAAGGCCCAAAGGCCGAGACTACATAAGAAGGCCCGTAGGTCGTGGCTACACAAGAAGGCCCGAAGGCCAAGATTACAAGAAGCCCGAAGGCTCATCAAAAACAAAAAGCTATCTGACCCGAGACCCGGGGTGACTTCAAGGGGCGTCCGTCAGGTTCACGGCCTCTTCTTCGGTAGGGTGGGTCTCCTGATCCGAACCGCTATGGCCGGGAGTCGGAGGGACCTCTCGTTGCAACTGAACCTCACCCTCCTCGCTGCAGCCTCCGTCGTCGGCATCGGCAACCTCGGTGGCTGATGGGGCCGCCTCAATATCCTCCTCTTCGAAGATGAGCCCACTGTCCTTGAAGGAGACCCCTGGGTAACGCTCGAGGACCCAGTCTCGGACCTCAGTAAACCCCATCGTGAACCCAGGGGCGATGGCACGTTTGATCTCCTCCCGAAAGTCCTCGGAGGACCTATACTTCTCAACCCCTCGGGCCTTGGCCTCCTGGACCCTTGCCTTCGTCTGCGACTTCAGCTCCACGAGCTTCCGTTGGCATTCCCTGCGTGCGAGGAGGAGATCCGTCTCCAGGTGCTCCACCTTCTCGAGGAGGACTGAGCGTTCATTCTCTAGGGCCACCTTCTCCCGTTCGACGACCTCGAGGTCTCGGCACATAGCTTCAGCCCGAGCCACCAGTTGACCCATTTGATTGTGTGCCTACATGAGACACCAAAGGTCAGAATGCTTGGTTGAAAAATAAAACAAGGATTAGGGGACCGAAGCTTACCCCGGCCATGAAGATGTAAGCGTTTGTGATCATGGCCGTCGTCCCTTGCTGTTGAGCCTCGGCAGCGTCTCGAGGAAGATTGCCCTTCATAACCAGTTCATGAGCAACGCGCCTGACTGCCAGCGTGTCGTCTTCCTTGACCGACCACTGAGGGGCAAACCCCACTTCAGCCCTTACGTTCGCCACCCTCGGGCCTCTGAAGTCCTCGACGGGGGAGGGGTCTTGGGTAGGCATGTCATGGCCCGGTGCAGCGAGGGCCTGGACTGCCTCGGTGCTCGGCCCCTCGACTCTAGGCCTCTTCTTCGGGGTCTCTGAGGATGGCCCCTTCTTCTCTTTCTGCTTCAGCCTCGGCTGCTGTTGGGCGTCCCGCGCCCTGGCCTCCCTAATTTGAGCTTGCCTTGCCACTACGGCAGCCCTTGCCTCTACCTTGGAGACTTGCACTGCCAAAAAGAAATGAAAGGAGTCAGTATGAAGCACCGACACCCGAGGGAAACAAGCTGAGGCTAGCCCAACTCACCTGGGCTAAGCCCGAATCGAAACAATATGGCGTCAGACTTGAGGCAGTTGGCCTCAACTGGAGGATAGGTTTCTTGCCGCCTCGCCACCGCCAATGACTCCGCATCTGCCCCGAATAGGGCAGGGGTAGAGTTCACCTCCCTAAGGTCGGGGATGTCCCAGACGGTGCCGAAGGGCACCCCCTCAGATGACTTCACGAAGAAAAACTTCTCCTTCCACCCGTGGATTGATGTCGGGTAACCACTCAGAAGCCGAAGGTCCTTCCAGGGGCAGAAGTAGTACCAACCCGAAAGCCCCTTGCAGGCCTAAAGGAAGAAGCAGTTGATGAAGAGGGGTAGGGAAAGAGGCCTCTGGTGCCTTGAGAAAAGGACGACGAAGCTGAACAACTGCCGCCACCCGTTCGGCGTCAGCTGGGTCGGACATATCCCATAGTGCCGAAACACTCAAGTGAAGAAGGGATGGAGGGGAAGCCGAAGGCCGGCCTTGAACGCCTCCTTATACAAGCACAGCTCCTCGGAGTTCCGATAGCTGGCTCGGTCAGATGGTCTGGGCAGCCAGAGCTCGAAAGCATCTGAGACACCGAAGGAGGCCCTCAGCTCCTCCAGTTCTGGCTCATCCATCGTGGATACAATGTGGACAGCCTCCACCTCTAAGGGTTCCTGGGTCTGCGCTCGGGAATCGAGCACCCTCTCCCTAAATCCTGCGCCATTTGAGCCACCCTCGGACCTAGACGGCGAGGCCACGAACGATGAGTTACGGGAAGAAGGCGAGTCGGTGGAATCCGAGGACATCCCTCGGACCTCCCCTAGACTCTGATGCCTACGGTTAGACTTCGTTCTCTCGGAGGACGATGGATTGTAGCCCGACGAACAAGACATGAACTTACTCTTGGGTGTCGCTAAACTAAGGGGAATCGAGACGAGGATGAGCTCTTCGAAAGGAACACCGAGACCGAAGGTAAGCTCTCCGAAGGAAAAAAGAAAAGTGCCCCACAAATGAACCCCTGCACTTTATAGATGGGGACAAAAACGGTACGACTACTCGAGCATTAATGGCGTCGCCACGTCAGAGTACGAACCCTCGAGGTTTGCGCCCGAACGGACCTGACTGAAGGTCCCCCTCTCTGTTGGGAGTTCGGCATTTGGCCGAACAGACCTGACCGAGGGTCCCCCTCTCGGTTGGGAGCTCGACCAAAGCCGAACAGACCTGATCGAGGGTCCCCCTCTCGGTTGGGAGTTCGGCCAAAGCCGAACAGACCTGACCAAAGGTCCCCCTCTCGGTTGAGAGTTCGGCCAAAGCCGAACAGACCTGACCGAGGGTCCCCCTCTCGGTTGGGAGTTCGGCCAAAGCCGAACGGACCTGATCGAAGGCCCTCATCTCGGTTGGGAGTTCGGCCAAAGCCGAACAAACCTAACCGAAGGTCCCCCTCTCGGTTGGGAGTTCGGCCAAAGCCGAACAGACCTGGCCGAAGATCCCCACCTCGGCTGGGAGCTCAGAGCAAGGCCGAGCCGAACTCACCTGGCCGAAGGTCCACCTCTACTGGGGGCTCTGAGCAAGGTCGAGCCGAACTTACCTGGCCGAAGGTCCACCTCGGCTGGGGGCTCAGGGCAAGGCCGAGCGAACCAGACTGAAGGTCCCCACCTCAGTCGGACGCCTGTGTAAGGCCGGGCCAAGCTGGCCTAAGGTCTTTGCCTCGACTGACCGCAGGCCTCGGTCGCAAGCAAAGGCCAAAACCGATGGAATAAGGCCGAGGGAAAAAAAAAAACGAAACAAAAAATTTGAGTACTCCCACAGGAAGAGCCTCCTAGCGGGAGTAAGGGGGCTCCTGATATGGCCAACTCGATCGCTCAGCAGGGTAAGGACACTCGTCGCCCATCGGGACATGTGTCGCCCACCAGATAGGGATTGCAAGGACTCTACCATGTAACCTGCGTGAAGAGAATGTTCCCCGCCAACCGAAGAGAGGACGTCTTCCAGTGGAACTCTAAGAGGGAAGAAGGTGGACCCGAGAAGGACTCTTGGAACGAAAAGGAAAACCCTAAACCTTAAGAACTATGTAAGAGGGCCCGAGAGGAAGGAAGAAGGTAAGCATCAATACTCCCACCATTACTCCTATACAAAAACTGTAAGACCAATCCCTAACTTGAGCGTCGGAGGACTAACCCCGGACAAAACTCCGGGCCTCTGCCGTCTGTGCTTGTGCAGGTCAGCTCATACGGATTTTTGGCAGCAACACTCATCAAAAATGAATTGCATATTGGATTCTTGACGACACTAATACAATGAGTATCTTCCAGTCATAAATCAATGTTAGTGATAGAATGAGAAGCTAGAGACAGACAGGTGCAAGAAGACCATGCTGTCCCCACTGCACTGAAGATGCTCCCGCATACCCTCCCTCCCATTGGACCCGCATGCTGGTGTTATCTATACCAAACTGGAAAACCTAAGGGGATAATGCAGTTGGTAAGCAACGAACTTAGTACGAGTCGTAAACTCGAACGTCCTAAGTTCGACTCCCACTAGGCACACCTTAGACCACTCACACAGGGGTGTTTAGTGCTTTTCATTGTTTTCAGTGAAAGTTGATTGTTTCTCATTCAACCCCAGTATGACCCGACCCATGTGGTTGTGGGATCAGTATAGGCCCACGAGACTAGTCAGACCAAAGGCCAAGATACCCATCGTTAACAAAATATATATATATATATATATACCACTGGCAGATTTCCCTCCCCACCCACCCACCCACCCACCCATATATCTAGATATATAAATATATATATATATATATAGCTAGTCCAGTGTTGCCTAAGCTGGTGCACAGTACCAATGGGAGGGCGTGTAGGAGTATCTTCAGAGAATGAAAAAAAATAAAAGAATGACAGCAAAAGCTGGTTAAACCCCTGTAGCTAAAATAACAACCCAAATGCATTTCATCACATTCACTTGCATTCATACGGCAAATAAAGCTTCAATCCCAGGAATTGCTATACGCTGTCTTTTTAGCCAAAAAAATGTGTTAAAACACTATAAAGTACAATCCAGATGAACCTCATCAGGTATCAATTACAATTACAATTACAAAATAATATATGTACACGGTTGTCTCATCCAAACAAAACTTGAATGTCATCTGCTCACTATTCTCCCAACTGCTTCTACATGCACATTTTCGTTCCACGTCATTCTACCTTGCACAGCTTGTGTTACCGATGGTTGGAACATCTGTGCCATCAACATAAGTCTTCTTATTTTGTTGAAGAATTTGATCGTTCTTTCATGGCATCCTTTTCCAGTTTCTTTCTTTCAGCATCCGCCTGTTTACCATTCTCCTCGCGTGACTTATTGAACATCTTAGTGAAGATCACCAAAATTGATGTCACTGCACAGTGAGGGAGGAAATGAGGCAGAGGGGTGGGGGTCAGGTGAAATCAGTCATCCACGAAACATGGATGTGACTCAACTGCTATTCCAGAGAAAACAGTGTCTATTAATTGATTTCTTCCATTCATAAACTGAAACTGATAACAGTTGTATCTCCATGCCTCAGCCCATAAGAATCCCCAAAATGGATTCTGGTTTTGACAACTGCATAAGAAAACAGGTAAAATCATGGGAAACTTGAACCCCACGGTGGAACACATACACTTCTGCTCTTCATGTGGCTCTAATCATCTGGGCTGTTGAAGGAAGCATTCCTTGTTGATGCTCAGCAAGAAAAGCCATTAAATCCAAGGGGGTAGCTCAGTTGGCAACACCTCACAATTAAGAAGTCATGGGCATGCCTACCCGCACACCAAAAAAAAAAAAAAAAACCACTAATTTGAGCACATGTTTAGGACAGTTTGGTCATTCCAATTTTTGAAATATGTTGGAGCTTTTCTTATTTTTCTCACAAACCCTCAGCACCTCAAAAAGCTACATCAGCCAACTTCGTATTAGAGATATCTCTGGTCTAAGAGAATCATTCTACTTGGTTAAGAGTAGAGAAAAGCAATAAAACACCTAATTAATCTGGGGAATGTGAAAGGGGTGGTGGATAAAGATACATAGCAAAGCAAGGTCTCTATTTTTTGCCATATTTTAATCAAAATATTTGACATTCACTGTGAGGTGTAATACAAACTCCCACGAGTGCTAAAGACCATTTCCCCCCACCATTTTTCTTTTGGTTGGGGGGAGGGTTGTGGACCACATCAACATGATCTTTCCAAAGGGCTCAAATAATATCACCTAACAAAAAATCCAGTGTCACCCACGCATAGGAAAAACTCTCTACCTCTACATTTTCAAGAGGTAATGTCATATAAAAGTGTCATTACCCATGGTTTAAATTACAAGGCTATACATTTCAGAAAGAAAAATATTGAAGATACATGGATGAATAGAATCAGAGAAGCATTAGACGTACACATAGTAAATAATGACAAAACACACACACACACACACACACACACACACACACACACATATATATATATATGTATATAAGGAGCAGGGAGTATAAGGGCATGATCTTGTATCTTCACTAAAAAATACAGTGAAAATTTTGGGAATAAATATGTAAATATTAATATGCATTGTAACAGAGAATAGATCAGCAATCAGTCAGTGACAAGCTTGAAGACTAGAGGAGAAGAGACGATGGAAGAAGATTCCACAATATACTCAGCTTAGGTAAGAGACATCAATGGTTAAGGTGAGGGCAGGAGGGGCAGGGTAGGAGAGAGAACGAAGCTCATTCCTCTCACTAAAGGCAAGTTAAAATACCTGAATTATTCTCCACCTAAATCTGATAGCAAAGAGTATGAAAAGTGGATGAAGGATAATGCCATCATTCTTATCTAATTGTGGAAAAGCATGGAACCCGATATTGTGGCCAAGGTAATGTTTCATTCCACAGCTAAGGAGTGTGGGAGGATTACAATAAACATTTTCCCAAGAAAAGTATCACTAGAATATATGATTTATATGATAAACATTTCCGTTTCAAGCAAGCTGGGAAACCTTTACAGGAAAATTTTGATCCTTTTAAGGGCATGATTGAGGAGCATAATGTGTTTCAACCACTCACCACTGATATTGAATGCTAGAAGTCTCAGAGGAATGTGTTTTATGTTTCTAAATTTTTGGCTGGCTTAGATCTTGAGTTACAGGTGTGAAGGGTCATATATTTGCTGGGGAGACAGTTCCTACTCTGAATGACACTTTCTCTCGACTTCAACATGTTGCCTCTTCTCATAAATCTGATTCCTCTTCCTCTACTAAGGACAGTTCTGCATTTAACTATTGGTCGCAGTCGCGGCAAAGGCAGAGATTCAACGGGAGGCCGTGATGGACAACAGTTGAATCGGTCTGCACGTCAGTGTACTTATTGTGGGAAATCTAATCACACTATTGATACTTGTTGGGCTAAGCATGCAAACCAGAACGGGCTTAGCAATTAGCCAATAATGTAGTCCCTGGCGGCAATACTGATAAGATATCCTCTGGAGATACTAATCCTAGTTCCATGGATCAACTGGTTCTTTACTTCATGACGATATTGGTCAAATGTTAAGGCGGTTGCAGAGTCTTGAAACATCTAATAATGCATCCACTGGTGCCACCACGTCTTCGTCTACTACTTAAGCTCATATAGGAACCGCTTCTTTTCTTACCACCTACTCCCCTTTGTGGGTTATTGATTTTGGAGCTTTGGTTCATGTGACTGGTAAGTCAAACTCTATTCACTTCTTTTTCAAAAGTCCTCATCCTTCGTCTGTTATCCTTTCTAATAGAGAGTTTACTCCCATATTAGGCCATATGGCACCGTCTCCTAAAACTACTATATATCTATCCTCTGTTTTACATGCACCTCAGTTTCCATTGAATCTCTTATCCATTAGTCAATTAACTAAAGCCTTGAATTGTTCAATTACTTTTTTTCCCACTTATTGTGTTTTTCAGGATCTCCATACAAGAAAGAATCTCCATACAAGGAAGACGATTGGTGGCAAGCGTGAAAAAGATGGACTTCATTACCTTAACTATGCTGCTCCTACTTCAGCCGCTGCAAGTACTGTTGGTGGGGTCATTTCATTCCAATGGCATCGTCGTTTGGGACCAGTCCTTGTCTAAACTTCAAGTTTTGTTTCCTACTTTTAAATTTGTGTCTAGTCTAAAGTATGAGGCCTGCAAGTTGGGAAAGCATCATCGTGCTTCTTTTCCCTCTCGTAGTGTCTCACGGAGTCCTACTATGTTTTCCTTAGTACATTCAGATATTTGGGGTCCATGTCGTGTCAAGAACAAATCCAGTTTTTTCATATTTTGTGACTTTTGTTGACGATCATTCTCGTCTTACTTGGTTATATCTTTTGAAGGATCGTTCAGAGTTTCCCTCTGTATTCAAAAGTTTTTATAATGAAATAAAGACCCACTTTAATGTTTCTATTAAAGTTCCTCGGTTTGATAATGCTTTGGAATATGCATAAACTGACACATACCCTAGGATAGGGTAACCTTCAGTGTGTAGATGACTCAATTCTTATGGCAGCTGTGGAGGACTACGTTCGCTACTTCTCAAGCAACATGACGTGGCATGCATTTATTTTGCAGTCAGAGGAAAATGCATGTTGATTCCATTGGACAATGAGTGGAATCCAGCCAAGCCATCATAGTTCATTTCAGTAGAAAATCATTCTGATCAGTATTGTATAACTAATATGTTTGGGACTTGGGATATAAAGAGTTAGACTTGGAGGAGTGGACGATTTGGGAATTGGGACTTGGGAGTCACATACTATATTACTAATTTACTATGTGATCTCTAGTACTATAATATTAGTTAATTAATCAATAGTATGTTTTGATCACGGCGTGGATACATTATTTACTTGTTTTATTGTCATACCATGTCTGGTTGACTTGCTCTAGTAATATTTCATAAAATCTCCAACCAAGGTGAGACGGTTGCTGCCAAACAAGGGTGCAACTCTAAAACACCACTATGTCTCATTATTTTTGCAAATTTAAGTTCTAAACATGTTTTTTTACCTTAAAACAAGCTCCCCACCAAGTCTCAGGACATAATATAGCCATTTGACCACCGAAACAAGCAATCGAGACCAAATACAACATTAGGTTTGCTGGGATCAAGTAGCAGCATCAAATTGTTGGGGGACCAAATAACTCAGCATTAGGTTTGCTGGGAACCAGAAAGCATAAGGCTGCTATAAACCAGACATCATAAGGTTGTTTTGCATTACTGCTGAATACAACAACATACAATATAAATAGATAAATTTGTGGCTAAGGGCAGAAAAACTGTCCGTTCAACTGGAGGAAACTAGCCAATGATATGGCAAACATTGGCTAAGAATAATTTTCCCATGGTGAGATGAAGTTCATGTGAGTTCTAGTCCATTAAGAGAGTAAGGAGTGTGCTCGATGTATTTTGGTGTATCCTCAGTTGTTTAGGCAGCGTAATGCTTCTCCTTGGTTTTGTTAGATGGGTTCCTGTAAGCATTACTAATAAAATTTCAGCTGCTTTTAATTACAAGTGATCCAATACATTTGTAGAGTTATGAAGGAGCAGCATCGATTTACTCCAAGTGATCCAATTGGACCCTTGGTTTACTAATACATTTTTCTTCATGATATTCTTCCAAATAGCAAAACTATGGCAAGTTCACACTTAGCCAGCTGATCAACACTAAAACACGAGCCATTTAACAAAGGGAGAACTATTGATAAGCATCACAGGCCCTCTGCCCAAACCACCCAATTTCTTACATATACATACCTACTTCGACTTCAATAATGGAATTGCCCTCTTCTCACCGTCAGAATCAATACCATCCCAATAAAACCCCTCATGATCTACTCCATCTTCTTAGATACTACTACAGGGGAATTCAAAATTGGGATACTGCTTAGTGATCGTTGAAGAAAATTTATACTGCCACCATAGAAAAGTACCTTTTTTTTCCACATCCTAATCTCCTTTTAGTTCATTTAATAGTTGAGCCCCAAACTCTTGATACATTTGGTTTCACAATGAAAGGAGCCCCAAAGACGAGAAAAAAAACTTCCCTACCTCACATGGCAAGCACATTGCAGCCATGCATCCAACTTCCAATTAATATTAAAAGGGAAAAGATTCTATGAGCCAAACATGTTTCCTAGGCCCTCTCATATATGAATTTTTTATTATTTTCTCTTTCCTGAATAAAATGAATAAAAAATCGCTTTGTAAGTCGGTGTAGGAAATGTTGTAGGCTCTGAGAACCCTTTCCCATATTCAAATTATTTTTTGCAGGACAATGAAGCAATCACGGGTTTGGTAACCTCGGTTGGGGATCGCCATGGGAACACCAAAAGAAATATAGCCCATTTATAAGGAGGCAGTGGAAATCTGGTAATTAACCAGAGTTTTCAAGGGGCCACTTGGTAGAATAAAAGGACAAAGGACACGAGGGATTTACAACTATTTAACAAGGATAAACTTAAGAGGGGATAATAAAATAAGGAAAAATGTCTTCAAGAGACAACACGATTAGGTAGTGGCTTAAAGAGAGAACACAATTAGGTTGTCTTCAACCTTCGACCAAAGGCAACCCGCAGAAACCTCTGCTGTTTTCAGTCAATAGAACTCAACCCATATGGCTCCAAACAAATTGAAGCGAACAAGGTCTGAAGATGGGTGTGATTCTCAGCCTAGGAGTACTCTCATGAGATCAAACTGGGCGCATTGAATCGCCTAGGGTTAGGGATCTTACACCCAAAATCTGAGGGAGAAAGTGATAGGGATGAGGGAGGGCAATACGGTTCTCTTGGGCTGCAACTACCACCCAGAACAGGTTATAATAGCAGAGAATGATGTCAGGAAATAAAAACAAGAAACGGGGAGGAAGAGAAGTAACTAAAGAAGAAGAAATAGAGCACGCCGAAGAGGGACAGATTCAAAATCGCATGGAAGGAGAGGAGGTAGCACACACGACACACACACCCGTAACGTACAACTCTCAATTTTCATTCCATACTCAACTCTGTCTAAACTTTTGGATTACAACTTACAAGCATAAAGAAAAGAAAAAAGACTCCAACAAAGAAACAACTCTAATAAGATCCTAACCAAAAACAAACTCCAAAACTTGTTATACTCTTCTCAAGTATCCTATTGAAAATAAAATATTACATAATATTTTCTGAAAAAATAAAGCTCCCTAAACATCCTACTAAACCAACCAAACATTGTTGGACCTTGTTCATCTTGATATGCGCCTACAAATGGATTCATAATGGTCCAAGACAGTGCTACTGCCTCAGATAACCCCCAGTCCTGTAATAGTTCCAAGGTAGCTCTAGAAACAACCCATGATTAACATCAGTCCCAATAAACAATTAAAATATCATCGACATATTGTAACTGTGACAGAGAGAGATGGCCTCTGCACCATTTGTCAAGGCGACGACTTGGAGTCCAGGTGGTTTGCTTAGGGCCTAGGCAACATTCGCCTTATTCACTGCATGTCGCCTTGAGTTTTGGCACTTATTTATGCCAAATATCATTTAAGTAAATGCATTTACTTAAGATATTTTTTTTGGGTGAATCATTTACTTAAGATATTATTCATACCCCTATTTGAATCCAATAAATATAGTTCAAAAATCAAATTCAAAAATGATAAAAAGCCAACTTCACAGTCCAAGAACAAAAATTGGAGTTTGGTTATAGGGGCAATTTTCAATTTTTAAATGTTGGGGTTTTTCTCAATTATGAAATTTTATAAATTCTATCATGTCACAATATTGTTAAAAACCAAAAGTCCAGTAAAATAATATTTTGTTTTGATATCTATAAAATTATTTTCATTCAGGCGATTTTAACAGCATTCGCATACTTTATAATAAGTTTGACCAGAGCAATATTTTGTCATTACAACTCAGATTTAAGTAATCTTAGACTTGTTGGAAAACTGGTTTTATGTTATATCTAATACAAAAAGTTTTATGTAAAAATAAAATCATTTGGCCAGCCAAACTTATCATAAAACAAGAGCATTTCTCTAAATGTTGATTTTTTATAATTAAATGTGACTTAATGTTGATTTTTTATGATTTGATGTGGCTAAATGTTGAATTTTAATGAATTTATGTGGCTTAATGTTGATTTTTTATGATAATAAGGTATATGTAGCTTACTAAATAATGTTAGAAAATAGGAAAATAAAAAATAACACTTGGTCGCCTTGTTCGCCTTAAGGCGGCACCTTCTCGCTTAAGTGCTTAGACCGCCCTCCAATGCCTTGGTTTGCCTTGTCGCCGTGTAACTATGCTCTGCACAATCATTAATCTGCTTGCTGATCCTATGACCAAGGCATTAGCGCCTAAACACTTTACAGATCTTGTAATGGATATGGGTTTATGTAAAGTTTGATGTAATGGTCATATTATGTTAGACATTTTTACTTATTTATTTAAATGATCATGATATTTGTTGTTTTTGAATATTTCCCACTTTATTATTGTGTACACATTTTATTTGATATATGTGAGATATTATGTTGGACCATTTAGTTATAGACTTTTCCAGTTTATTCTCTACTTTTGCACCTGTTTGGATGAGGTTACTAGTGCTGTGACTGTGGAAAGGAGTCTGTCGTTATATGATGTATAACCACCATGATCCACATTAGTGGTTTTGTGCAAATATGGTAATATGATTGTGATGACATAAAGTTGATGGGTTTACTTTCAAATATTGCAGTATGATGTTGGAATCCAAATTATATTTGAGATTGGTTAGTATGTGGTCATATGGTTCAAGTGGGAGATTGTAGGAATATTCTCTTGAATATTCTTTATTATTGTCCCATAGACCAATTAGGAAATTGGCCAATACCAATCTCTTAGTATTGGATTCCAAATAGGAAACCCACTCCTAGTCTAATTAGGAAAAAGAGTCCTACCCTATTTGGCACACTTTGATAGGAGGGTGCACAAACTCTATAAAATAGGACTCTAGGTCCTGCTATCCTAACGTTACTCTCATTATTGGAGACCTTCTCCACAAAGAGGGACAGACAAGGGGAGAGAAGAAATCCCAGATGATGGAGAAGGCTGGATATGTGGAGGAACCTAACAAGAATTTTATCCATTTTCTACTCCATTGGAGTTATCCCTGTCAGATAAGAAAAGGGGACCATGAATCCAGTTGGATTCCCAAGCCGAAAACATCCGCCTAGGGCCTACCCTGCAAATCTCACTTCCTCAGTTGAAAATTAAGAGAAAAAGCCAAACCGTGGTTATTTATACGTAGCAGACATACAAGTATACAACCCAAAGTTTCCAACTTCTTTTAACCCAACCTTCAAACTCACCTTCAGAGGGTAAGCATCAATAAACCTAACATAGAAGCATCTTCTTAAAACAGTTTCCTATCCACATTAACGAGAATGTTGCAGTCAATATCATGAAATAACTATTAGTATATCTCAGCTGAAAATTTTGAAGGAACTTGGAAATCAGCCAAAAAAGTTGAACCATCTAACCAGCAAGCAATGAGAAATCATTTAGAAAAGCACAATGTTTTGTCATCAGGACTGAATAAAACAATAAATACCAGAAAATAGTGAACTGCTTAAGAAATTGATGACAAAACTTGATTATTCGAAACATGTGATAAAAGAGAAGTTCAGATTAAAATAAAATAAATTAAGGATGTGCAGAATTATATAAGGAAGACAAGACAGTGAATTTGTTTAGAGGATTGAGAGGCCAAGCATAAGGAAAGCACCAAAGAATTAAGAGTAAGATTAGCAACCTTGCTCAAATGGACAGCGAGCTGGATCCTCCCCAAAATACTGAGATAGAGAATCCGCATTTCTTCCCTATAAGAGTGTTTGAAGTAAAAAATCAGAAATAAACAGTAATTCCATTACCATCAACAAATCAAATTATGAACTCACCACTTCAGAATACAATGATATAAGTGACCTCACTTCAGCTTCAGCGGTATCAAGGAAATTCTTTAAAGCCTGTGAAAAATAAAGTCGCAATATTAATAAGTAAACAACAGTCTCTTTTAAAAATAATAACTTGAACATGCGAATAACTAAATATTAGGGGTAAAATAAACTGCTAATCGACACATACAGGAGAATGCTTTAGTAAGCCTAAAAAATGGAATAGATTTATCATTGTATGACTGCATTTTCTGTGCTTTCCCTGACCTTCTGAAAACCTATAGATATGGCACCATCATTTTCCGAGGTAGTGAGCTCTTGCTCAACCTTTTCAAGACCCTTACTGACTGCTTGCATTTCTTCAGCTAAGGACTTCAGTTGGATCTAGTCATTTTAAACAAAATATTGGTTAAACAAGAGAAAACACATAAATCATATTCATCCAAAAAAACACATCAATCATAGAACAAATATCTTTTTTTGGGGTAAGGAAAAGAAATCATAGAGCCAGTACCTTGGTTACAACAAAACAACCAAAGAGGAGACAAAGGTTAGTGAAATATTAACAATACCTTAGATGCTGCTTCCAAATGAACCAGGTCCTTATCAAAATCCAACAACTCCGGCATTTTCTCAGCAAGGAGCTAATGATAACAAGCAAACAAGTACAAGAAAAAGTTAGCGTCACAAAGGCATTAAATTTAATCCTATCTAGCAGACATATTTTTATAGAGGGAAATCTAGTCCCAAGGATGACTATGTATTAACTTATACCACATTGAAAAATAACATAGAACTCTTATAATACCTAAATGGATGCTTAAGCACTAAACCAAAACCATTAATGCTAAATAGCCTAAGAATGAAAATGTAAGCCATGAGAGATTTCTTATTTAGGAATTGATCAAACATTTTCATATGTGAGTACATGTATCTAAACTCTCAAGTATACCAGGCCTGGATGAAGGAAGGAAAGGTTGGGACAAACCCCTAACTCACTTAGACTAGGATTCATTCCACGATGGGGACACTCCCCCTATGGTGGATTTCATATTCCAATGAGAAATAACAAAGAAGAATAATGAAAGGGTTAAGGGATAGTTCAGAACTGACAAAAGGAAAAAGGGTCAAAGGAAAAGATTCAGACAAGGGAAGAAGTACTCAGCAGTCGATCCAGCCTTTCAACTCTCACAACAGCCAGTGAATTAAACTAATAACAGATTTCATTCCAAACAACTCTCACATGTAAACCCGGATCAACTTGAGATTTCAGGTTATGAATCCCATCTCACCCTCTTGAATCCGCTTAATAACCACCCCGAAAGAACGCCAAGTATTTAATATTAAAGTATTGAAGAAATATCTGGCTGAAGACACCAGATCAAGTCTAAAATTGACCACAGATGTCACAGCCCACAAAAGCTAATGGAACCACACTTTACAGGCTGAGTTACCCTTAGATGAAGAACCAACATGCAATCTCAGGAAGAAAAGAGGAGAATCAATAGAGTTTGATCACAATACTGTTGGGCTGCGACTACCGCCCAGCAACAGGGTACAGTGGATAGAATTGAAAGGAATTCAAACAGAAAAGATAAATATAAAGAAGAAGAATAGAGCAATAATCGAATATGTTATACCCATACCTTAAATTTCCTCTTTGTGACTGTACAAATGAGGCACAGGAGGATAACAGTACCAATGGTACTAGGTAGCAACTGTCTTTTGCCAAGAGAGGAAGGATGACCCCACCTGTACCTGCTACTCTTGCTCCAAGAATTGGAAGGGCTTCAGAACATAGAAAAGGAGGTCAGCATAAGCCCTCAAAGCTTAAAGGGAATTGCCTGAACCCTAATAGCAAAATATACCAAAAAAGGGGGCCCACACAGTGGAAACACCTTGGGAAGGCCCCATTCAGCCAATGGGTTCAGTTCCACATAAAGGGGACCAATTCAGACTACACCGGCAGATGGTCACCGGCTGGCCTACATCAGCCAGTGTGCATCCACCAATGAGTGTACTGGCCAATACCGGGTTAAATTGTCGTGGGGCTTGAGCACCCCCACACACGTGCACCTTAAACCACTCCCAAATGTTGGGACAACCATTTGGAGAGTAGATTAATATGTCGGGACACCCCGAGGTGGTCACGTTAGCTTCAAATTACCATTTAAACCGGTAATGAGTGAAAACCCATTATTGCCGTAAACAGCCTCAGGCAACTTAAGTGGCTATAAATAGAAACCCTTGCCCATTCATTTCTCTACCTACTTAGTTAGAGCAAGAGAAGGAGAAGGAGAAGAAGAACAAGGGAGGAGCAAGGGATCCTACCAAGCTAAGGTAAGTCCCATGCTCTCTCTCTCTCTCTCTCTCTCTCTCTCTCTCTCTCTCTCTCTCTCTCATTTCTATTCTCCACTAAGCCAAGTGGGGAACCCCAACCGAAAAAATCTCCCTACCCACCTACGAAAACTACAAATTGGAAGGGCAAATGGTGTGGGGGACCTATCTTAGTATAAATGGTGGTTCATCTTGAAGGTATGGACCTAGCCCATAGAAATCCCCACCTCAAATCCCCAACTTGGGCAACCAAACTCTACAATAGTGAACCTTGCCCAAATCCTCTAAAACTAATCATTCCAACCTAACATTTAGTTGGGAAAATGGAATTGGACACATGTATACGGGTTTAGGGTGATCACATGAGTCATTGGTGACTAAGGTGGTTGCCCCAACTGAAATCCCCAATTTTGGGGGTAAACCTAGAACTCTAAGATGGGAGTTGGGTGAACCCCACACTCCCTACTAATTAAACCATAAATTTTATTAACCCCAAACCCAATTGGGTATTAAGATGCTCTCCTACTGGCAAACCACAACCAAAAACCCTAAAACCCAAATGTAAACAAGGTAAAAGAGGAAAGTGGGAACCTTGGTTGAGATGGACCACCCAATGGGGAAAACCCCATACACAGACACTGAAAAGGACCCCACCAACCCGTAGGCCAATTCTGGGCAGAGAACCACCTAAAAATGCCCTCACCGGCCGATGATCACCGAAGGATGCACACCAGCCGATGAACCTTGTAGAGAAAATTGGGATTTTTCTCCCCATTCGGTTTCATCAGTCAGTGAACTCACCGGCAGATGCACACCAGCAAGTTGGAATCCACCGGTGAACCACCTACAAACTAACTTCTAGATTCTTTTTAACTGGCCATTTGACCTACGGCAAGACCCTTCCTATGCTTGACCGATGACCTAAAAACCCTATGTATCCTAGGAGTAGACCGATTAACCGCGGGACAACACGGCGCGAGGCTATCAGCTTCCCGTAATCAGTCAAGACTCAACGTGATTGGGTGTTGTGTGTTTTACGGAATGTTTATAACATGTTCATGGATGAGTATGGTCATTTGCATTGCATTATATACCCTATCATTGTCGTGGATGTTGAATATGCATATTGATATGTTTGTGTATGGGTGAATTGGATGCAGGGTAGTCGAAGGTTAAGTTCCAACACCGCATGCCTAGGGTGTGTGTGTTGTGGAGATTGGGATGCAAGGTAGCCAAAGGTTGGGTTCCGACACTGTATGCCCACAGGGTGTGAGTATAACTGTGATGTGGCATGTATCATGATAGAATGCATCGGGCTAGGAGAACCACCCTGATGCTACAACCCTTGCCAATAGGGTTTACGTATTGGCTAATCCTACCGTCTGATGGTCCAAGGTTGGGGGAATTACCGGTGACCGAGGGGTGGGGATGTCGGCGTCATGACAAAATCCTACTCCAGAGGTTTGGTTCCGAGGTAGTGGTATACCCTACATGCGATGTGTGATTCGATGTAGTGGTATTATGGGGATCATTAATAGGGGCTTACTGGGTATCGAAATAGCCATGTAGGGGCTAGTATGCTCCTGAGCCGCAACTAGCTTGTATCCTTAGGGACCGATAACATACATTCGTGACTGGGGATACCATGTATGTTGCAGTAGCACTAATACCCATTACCACGTATGTTGCAGTAGCACTAATACCCATTGTGACGTAGAATTGGTAGCTTAGGCTTGTTTGCTGATGAATTGGATCATGACATTTCATCCATCTAACTGCATTCATACTGGTATGGTTGAGCATTGATACTTGATTTCATTTCATGTAATTGTGATTGCTTGGGTGTTCACCTCTCATTGGGCTTCATGGAAGCTCAGTTCATTTGTTGCACCCATTTTAGATGGTGATCCAAGGAACCATCTGAAGTCTATCGCAGAGGAGTCGGCTCTCTACGGAGATAATCTTTGGATTGAGGAGCTGGCTCTGAACCAGATAGACTGCAAATGTGATGACTGTGCTTTTAGAGCACACTGAGGATGATAGTATTCTTCTTCTCTTTCGATTCTTTTGATGTACATATCTGATGTAGCCTTAGGGGCATAATTGTAATTATGATCCATTGTGGAAACCATTCTTTTGTGTAAATATGATAAATATCAATAGAATTTACCAGTTGTGTTACATTGTTAATTATTATTATTATATATGTGGATTGTAGAATCATTTCATAGCTTTATGAACTCACAATACTGCATCGGAGATCTTGGATGGATTATGGACACTAGTATGTGTCCATGTCACCAGCCTTCAAGTAAGTGGAGATGCGGTGTGACAAAATAAGACAAATCTGAGAAGAAGAACCAAACTCAAATCGAGGGGGAAAGCAAGAGAGGAGAGAAGGCCATCAGCCAACAAGTTAAATCATACAAAGAAACTCTTTACAGAAAACAATTATGTTCATTCCATTCAAGCTAGTCTTCAAGCTGACCTTTACAACCCGTCTCTTTCTATTGAAGAGCAATCTGCTCCAACCGAGCTCCCCTCCCTCCTTGCCCAGGAAGAAAACTTTTTCCGTCAGAAATCTAGAATCAAGTGGCTTGAGTTGGGTGATTCCACTTCTACGTTCTTCCACCGCTCCATCAAAGCTAGATCGAATGCCAACTCCATCCCTCTTCTCACTTCTAGTGATGGTTCCATCCTACGCAAGCCCAAGGATATCATATATGAAGTTGTGTCCTACTTTGAGGACCTCTTCTGCCCCCTCCCTCTCCTTTTGTTCCTCTCCCCACCAACCTTCTCAATAAATTCATCCCTGATCATTTGTGCTTTTCTCTTCAATCCATCCCTTCTAATGAAGAGATCCTCTCTACCATCCTTTCCAATAAATCCAACAAGCCCTTGGGCCCGATGGTTTCAGTAAGATTCTTCTCTTCCTGTTGGAATATTATCACACCGGATCTCATTGCTGCCATCCGTAGTTTCTTCCTCAACCCTAATCAGATCAATGGAATAAATCAAACTTTTCTCTGCCTCATTCCCAAGAAGGAAGGTGCCTCCTCTATGTCTGATTTCAAGCCCATCTCTCACTATGATCTCCTCTACAAGTTCATCGCCAAGGTCCTTGCCAATCGAATCTAATTGGTTGTTGACTCCTTAGTCAATGCAAACCAATCGGCATTCATTGCAAGGAGGAGCATTATGGATAATACTAGCCTATGCAGAAGTTTTGATAGGAAATCCCAAAGCCTTCGACTCCATAAAATGGGATTTCATTTCCAAAGTCCTTCTTCAGATGTCTTTCCCCCTGCATTTGTCCATTGGATTTATTCCTGCTTCTCCTCTCCCTGCTTCTCTATTATTGTGAATAGTAGTCCAGAAAGGCTTCTTCTCTTCTTCTGTGGGTATTAGACAAGGTTATCCTTTATCCCCTTTCCTTTTCTCCCTCTTGATTGAGGCCCTTTCTACATCCATTCAATCCTCCACTAACTATCAACTCATCTCTCCTATCTCCAAATGCAAGTCCCTCCTTCTCGCCCACTTAGCTTTTGTCGATGATCTCATGATTTTCTCGAAAGCTAATCCTGGTTCCATCTCCTCCATTATGTCCTCTCTCCATCTCTTCGAGAATCTCTCTATTCTTCACATCAACCTCCTTAAATACCGTCTTTTCCTCTCTAGAGTCTCTGATGCCTCCAAATCCCATCTTCTTCAGCTTACTGTGTTCTCCCTTGGCACTCTCCCTATCAAATACTTGAGTCTACCTCAAATCTATGCTAGGCTCACTGCCCATCATTGTTCCCACATGCTTGACCTCATTAGTAGAACCATCTGATTTGATTCGCTCTCAATAGCCATAAGATGATCATCTTAGGGTGATCCTTTGGTCGACGGATGCTCCTATTACACTTGTAGTCTCTCAATGATGTGAACCAACTATGTAGAAAAAAGCTTCAGCTTTGGAAAGGTAAGCTCCTCTCTTTTGTAGGTTGCCTAGTTCTTGCTAGATCAATGCTCCAATCCATGTACCTTAATTGGTTTGGTATCTTTGTTCTCCCAAAATCAATCACCAAGGCTATTCAATCCATCCTTTGCTCCTTTTGGAAAGGAGGTGATACCTCCAAATTCCTTCACCCTATCAGTTGGTCTTAGGTGTGTCGCCCCAAATCTAAAGGTCTCAGCCTGAGAAGAATTAAAGATGCCAAAACTGCCGGCATCCTCAATCTTATCTGGTAGATTGCCACCACTATAATAGTATCTAGGTCTCCTGGGTCTATTCTTCTCCTCTCAAGAATGATTCCATTTAGACCATCTCCCCCTCTTCCGATGCTTCCTGGGTCTAATGTAATATCCTCATCTGCAAACCTAAGGCTATGGAAGCCATCTCTTTTACATTGGTAATGGTTCCGCTACTTCCCTCTGACCTAACCCCTGGCATCCTTCAGGTGTCCTCTTGTCTCTAGTCAGTCCTAGGACCGTTTACACCTCTGGCTTTTACAGATTGGTCTATGTTGATACCATTCTTTCTGATGGTGCCTAGGCCCCTCCTACCTCTCCCCCCTCCCCTTGGCTGATCTTCAGTCCTCCCTCCATGCTATCCCTCCGGGCCATCATGGTAGAACTGACAAAATCTTCTGGCTACACTCTTCCTCTGGCTTATTCACCTCTATCTCTGCTTGGGACTTCATTCATTCTAGATGCCCCCCAGCCCCCTGACGTAAAATATCTGGTTCAAAGGCCACATTCCTCACTAAAGCTTTATTGCTTGGCAAGCTTTATCAAATTTCCTTCTAGCTCAATCTTTTCTCATCTACCGGCACATCAATGTCCCCTCCGCCTGTTGTCTTTGCTAGAATGATATGGAAGATGTTGACCATCTCTTTTTTTTTTTTTTTTTTTTTTTACCCATTCTCCACTACTATCTAGAAGAGGGTCCTTAGTTGTTGTTGGCCTACTAGTAGAAGAATGCTGCCTCTAAGCAGAGAGTGTATTTTGATTGATATGACTTTTACCGGTACTTCCATTTGTGACACTGTAGGAAAGCTTGCATTTTGTGTGTGTATGTGTGTGTGTGTGTGTGTGTGTGTTTTTTTTTTTTTTGATAAATAAATGCATTAAAAGAAGGGGGAGGGAGAATATATCCCCTAGGGGAGATAACAAACCCAATAAGGGTAACCAAAGTCCAAAAAGGACAACACCTAAGGCCCAGTGGGCTTGACGACTAGAAGACATGTCACAAATGACGTGTCCATTACATCACAAGGGCTTAAAATTTAAAAAAAAAAAAAAAAAAGAGCCAAGAAGCTCAAACAACTTAAAATTCTAAAGCCCCCCATGGGCTAAACAAGACCCAAGAAGCCCAAAGTTAGGAGGGGCAAACTCCAAAGTCAAATTCCCACATGGGCTAAGAGACAAGAACCAAAAAGCCCAAATAATACAAGAAGGGCAAACAGAACAATTCCAAGTAGGGTTCCACCAAACCCTACTCAACATGTTACCACACTTCAAACTCCTAGCCGCCAAGGCGAGAATTGGAGATCTTCCGGCAAGAAGGCAGCCACAAGAAGGGGCACTGACCTTCGGAGGGCCACAATCAAGCCAAAAGCTGCCTAAGCAAAGGTGACAATAGCGGCAAGGGGCACAGGCCTTGCTAAGGGCAATGGCAAGGCAGCTGTTGGCCGGGCATCCTGGTCTTGAGAGCGCCGACAGAGCAAATGGTTCCAGATCAGAGAGGAGATGGACGACATCCGATCTGGGAATCGGCTTATGGAAGGGCCGATGCAGGCATAGCTAGGAGAACTCATCAACAGGTCCAAATCTGCACTAGTGACAACGTCACTCCAGATCTGATCATAGGCTCAAGAAAACACCGGGATCTGAGGCTTGGCGGCAGGATTCTCAAGGGAGTTGGCAAGGGTGGAACACAACCTCCCAAAAGTGAGGGACATGGGAGGAAAGGCGATAAGAAAGGGTGAAAAGGAGAGAGAAGAAGAGAAAGAAAACGACAGTGGAGGGACGAGGAAAAGGATGAGAGGAGGAGAAAGAAGGGTGCGAGAGCCAGCGGCAGCAGATCTAGAAAAACCTGCTGGGATGGGAAGGGCGAGAGAGGGTTTCCATCTCTCAAAAAAATTGTGTTACCATCAAACAAATCTGGATGGAAAGGGATCACCATAGATGGACTTCCAAATCTTGATCTTTTGAAAAGATTTGGAAGGCCATCTACTTTGATGTCAGATCCAAACTGTACTCTATCCGCCCCCGTCCGGTCAGAAACTCCCCAAAGAACAGGGTCATTGTTTTCTCCCAGGGCCTTCCCTCCACCATTCTCGCCCCCCCCCCAAAATCCCCCCTAGTTGTCTTGTCTCCCTCTGGTCTTCTATATGTTTGTTTCCTATCGGCTTAGTTTAGCACCCCCTTCCCCCTTTTGAGGCTTGTTTCCATTTGGGTACATTTTCTCCCATTTCTTCCCCAACCCCCCCCCCCTTTCCTTTCTTTCTCCCGTGTATATTCTTCCCCTTTTTGGCAATGAAATTATTTATTCATCCAAAAAAAAAGTATAAATAGACTCAAGATGATCCTTATCATATCCTAGAACAAAACTTAAAACTAACTTTAACTTCTATTATCAACAGCTTAAAGGGTAAAAAAAAAAAAGGAGCAGCCCAGTGCACGAGATTCCCGCTACTGCGAGGTCTGGGAGGGGCAAGTTGTACACAGTCTTACCCCCTGCTTCGCAGAAGAGGCAGTTTCCAGCTTAATGGGTTAAAATAATAAATATTAATTGACAAAATGATCCCAAGCAAATAAACAAATCCTAATTACCCCTACTAAACCGAAATCCAGGTTTAGAGCTGGTTCCCTTTGGTCTGTGCTCCGAGATTGTTTCATGGCGGTCCAACCATGAAAGAGCTACAGCTTCACTACCCAGACTGGATATTTTTACCTATATATAAAAAGAGTTATAAAGGCAATATTCCCTAATGTGATGGGCTTGTTGCACACAATAAAGAAATCCCAACCATGATGCAAGCTAATTGAAAAGACAGCTCAGTGTACTGGACCACTGTAAGATTCAGATCATCATGTTCCCTTCAAGTTTGCAGGCATGCCATCAAGTATTAATTTTTATTTTTTTTTAGTAATTTTTTTTGGTGGATGTATCCAGAATTTCTTCCACCATATTTTGCAAGATAAAGTTTTTCACATTTCTACCTTGCATAAATAATGCATTAGAGTCAACTTATTGTTTCTTGCACGGGTGTCTGACAATTTAAGAAGACTGTCCAGTTTGAATCCTATTGCTGATCCTGCAAGAAATTGAAGAAATTATATGAATTCCATATAGCCTTCAGCATTAATATCCCACATTAATATAGATATGTTTTAACTTTTAAATAGTTACCTCGCGCTGTTCCCTGATTTAAGGCATTTCCCAGTGTAAGAATAGTCTGCATTATCTGACGCAACTTTATAGATTCCCTTACCTATAGTAAAGTAGTTGAGATTAGATGTACTCAATACATATATTCACATATTAGTGATTTCACTAACTTGGAGGGTGCCAGCAGCTTTCACAAGCAAAACTTGTGGGCTTACATTGCCCAGACCTGGGATTGAGTGCACCTCCCTCCTCTCTCTTGTATCTCAGTTGAGGGACAGCACTTTCCAAGTTTATATCGTATAGTGATTACACTTTACCAAAAAGTGCAAAAGGAAAAAAAAAAAAAAGAAGGATCTGAATTTTGAAGCAAACCTCTTTAGAAGCATTGTTGATCGTAATCAGATTAGATCGTAACTCTTTCACCTAACCAATTAAGTATTATAAACATAAATTGCATAACCAATTTAATTAAACAATTGTCATCACCAACTACTATATCAACACAAATTACAGGGGAGGTAGCTTATTGGGCAATGGTGGATCAATTTTTTTGAGAAATACCTCCAGTTTCTCTCTTTAGAGAATGGGGACTGGATCCATAGCACAGATCTCCTCTGGGCATATAGGAGGGTGAGTGGGTGACTCTTCAAGAGTGGAAATACTCTCCATGTTGGTTTGGAACTACTTGTAAAAAAAGGTTTCTCAATAATTAGGTCAATACATCTTCAGCTACTGGCCTATTGCATGGGTACCCACACATGTGAATTTTCCATGGAGATTTACACATGTAATTGGGCAAGTGGTATCTGCAATGTATTCCCATTCCATTAAAAGCCAAGGACAGTGAATGACAGAAAATCTTAATAGAAAGGCAGGTGGCAGTTACACCTACATTGTACATGGATCCATCATCTCCTTTACAGATGGTGTACCGACTGCACGAGGCTCCCACCACTGCGGGGTTTGGGGAGGGTCATAATGTATGCAGCCTTAACCCCTGCTTCGCAGAGAGGCTGTTTCCTGGGGGACCTTTACGATATTGTAATTTGTTTTTGCTTTCATAATACTAATTTGGATGCCAGTTGGCCTTGCCCCTCTGGGCTTCTACTACTAGTTGTCCATTCTTTCTTACCTGAGTAGAAAAGTTGATCCTGAATGAAAATACCCTTAACTTGGATTCTACTCGAGGGACCTTCATCAGCTCCAGGAAAAACTGAAAAGTTTGTTGATTAGAACGATGTTAACCATTACAATATAATTATAACATGAACTCAGGCCATAAGAATGTACCTGTTCACATCTTCCAAGCATTTCCTTGTTGCCAGGATAATTCTGAAAAAAAAATAAATAAATAAGAGGAATGCAAAATAAGAAAAATATGAGAACTAACCGTTCCATAATTTATGAAACACAGTAATAGCAAACATAATCCAAATGAATATTCTAGGCCAAAGAGAACTGAAGTCTGACAACAAAATGTATATTAAAATGTATAGCATATAAATAAAAAAAAATAAAAAGTAAATAAATAAATAAAAACATAGGAATTAGGAAAACAGTGGTTATTTGCAAAGAAAATCCAAATGAATGTTAAGCCCAAGAAGAATTGAAGTCCAAGAACACAATACAAAGCAATACTTTTTAAAATCCATGCTTGTTACCAATCCTAAGCTATGCATGTCTTTCCGACTTTCCGTCAACACTTCTCCTTGGTTCATTTTAGGCCTACCCCCAGCTCTTTGAGCTCCTTCAATCTAAATCAAATAACCCCCCTGTATTGGAGCATTCAAAGGCCTTCGTTGCACATGCCCATGCTTGGAGCTAACATCAATATAGATGGAGACCCCCAAGACACAACAGTGAGCCTATTCCTTAGGATATCATTAATCCTACACTGGCAGATGCACCCAAGCTTGGGGCTAACATCAATATAGACAGCTTTCCAAATCTTCTCAAAGAAGCAAGAGTTGGAAGTCCATCTACGAAGATTGCGCACCATCCAGAGATGGTTGACAGTTGTGCAGAAAGCCAATTTCCCTGCCGTGTCACATATGGAGGATCCACCAAAGGTATTATCAACCCAGATCCATTCTCTACTCAAGGGAAAATACATCTGCAATCATGCCAGTAATGGCTGAGAACTTTTTTCCAGCTTGTGGAGGAGAAGGGACAGGAAACAGCCTCTTTTGCGAAGCAAGGGGGTTAAGGTTGCATACACTTGCCCTCCCAGACCCTGCAGTAGCGGGAGCCTCGTGCACTGGGTTGCTCTTTTAGCCGACCCCATTAAGTTGGGATAAGGCTTTGGTTGCTGTTGGAGAAGGGATAGGAAAAAAAGAAATGATCATTATCTTCAGCACCATTCCAGTAAGAAGGGGATACTGGAATGTGGCGATAGATGAGGAAAGGCTGCGTGGGAATGCAGTTGGAATGAGCTCGCCAAGTAGTGAAGCTGTGGCGAGGGATATGACCTTTAAACCAGGTTAGTTTATGCTAGGGGGCAGGGGACCCCACAACACGAATATGGTTCCAAGCAGAGGCAAAGATAAATTTTCCCGTAGAGGAGGGAAGCCAGGAGATCTTGTCCTCTCTACCCGAGTGACCCGGGGGAAAGGGGGGAGGCACGCAGCGACCAGACCCCCTGAGATGATAGAGGCAACTAAGGCCAGTCTAGGAATCCCAGAGGCATAGAGGGCATTGGGGTAGATCAAGGAAAGGAGAATGCCTAAAGTTGCCAGGGATCCAACCATAAGGAAGTGGAGGAATCATTCCCAATGGAATAGGAGATAGCAGAGAGAGCCAGGGGTCTTTTGGCGAGGATGGAACGCCAAATCCAAGAGCCATCGAGAGGGTAGGAGGCGAACCAAAGAGAATTATTCTTAAGCGGGGAGGAGTAGACCCAGGAGACCTAGATACTATTATGCTTGGTAACAAGCTTCTAGATGAGCTGAAGAATGCTGGCAGAATTGATGTCTTTGATCTTTCGAAGACCCAAACCTCCCTCAGATTTAGGGAGGCAGACTTTGTCCCAACTTAAAGGGTGGAGGAATTTTGAACAGTCAGAGCCCTTCCAGAGGAAGGAAGAGAGCAGGGATTCAATGGATTTAGAGATGGCAGCTGGGAGAGCGAAGACACCCGACCAGCAGAGAGACATGGATTGGAGGCCTGATTTCATGAGAACCAGAAGGCCAGTGTAGGAGAGGAGCTTCTCTTTCAAAAGTTCAAGCCTCTTTCTCATCAGATCAAGGATAGGGGAACAGTGGTGGGCGGAGAGCCTAGCAAGAATCAGATGAAGGCCTAGATACTTAACTGGCGAGTATCCAAGGGAGACTCCCGTGGGCTGAAGGAGGTTAGCCCAGCAGGGATCAGAGACTACAAAGAGAAAGATGTTGGGTTTAAGGAGATTGATTTTGAAGCCAAAGAGGGATTCAAAGAGGCAGAGGGAGGACATGATGGAGGAGATGAAAAAAAGGTCAGCCTTCGAGAAGATCATAAGGTCATCCACAAAGGCAAGGTGGGTAAGCAAGAAAGCTTTACATTTAGGAACAGGAGAGACGAGGTGTTGATCGATGGAGCACTGGATGGAGTGGGAAAGGACTTCCAGTGCAAGGGAGAAAAGGAAGGGAGAAAAAAATAGCCTTGGAAAATGCCCACAGAGGAGGGGAAGTAACCCAGAGGGCTACCATTGACCAGGACAAAGAAAGAGGGGGAAGAGATACATGAGTGAATCTAGTTAACAGAGGGGGAGAAAGACAATTGCAAAAGAACTTACTCGATGAAAGCCCAACGGATAGAATCAAAGGCCTTGTGAATGTCAATTTTGAGGAAGGCCGCCGAATAGTGTGACTTTCTATCAAATCCTTTGACAATTTCATGGCAAAGCATGATATTGTCTGCAATACTCCTACTAGCAATGAATGTTTATTGGTTAGGGGTAACCAAGGATTCAATGACAATCTAGATACGGTTAGCCGGGTACTTGGCAATGAATTTGTATTGAAGATTGCACAGGGAGATAGGCTTGAAGTCCGGCATAGAATTAGCACCTTCCTTCTTGGGGATGAAGCAAAGGAAGGTGCGGTTGACACCCCGGATCTGATTGGGGGAGAGGAAAAAGCTATGAAAGGCATTGATCAGATCTGTTATGATAATATGCCAACAAGAAGAGAAGAATCTCATGCTAAAACCATCAGGGCCGGGAGCCTTGTTGGATTTGTCAGAGAGGACAGCAGCCTGAATCTCCTCATCCAAAGGGATAGAGAGAAGGGAGGAGAAGATGATCAGGGATTAATTTATTGATGAGATTTAGGGGAGGGAGGGGAGAGATGAGAGGGATAGTGGGGTGAAAGAGAGTAGAGAAATAAGAGGCAGCTTCGGCTTCAATGTCATCAGAGCTGGAAAGAGTGTTGCCATTGCTGGAGATGAGCTTTGGAATGGAGTTGAAGTTGGAACAAGCCTTGATGGAATGGCGGAATCTCCCGAGTTAGAGTCGCCAAGCTCAAGCCATTTGATATAGGATTTTTTCTTGAGGAAACTTTCTTCCTGGACAAGAAGAGAGGAGAGATCAGCGGAGGTCTCTTTCTCGAACTCAACCAAAGAAGCATTAAGCAGATCCAGCTGGAGCCTGGATTGGATGAGATGGAGCTTATCCTTGCAGGCCTTAACATTGGAGAAAATGTTGCCAAAGGAATTGGCATTCCAGCTCTTGAGAGCTGCTGTGACATTCCTTAGCTTCCTCGCAAAGGCAACAAGAGGGGGCGAACGTGTATGGACAGGAATGGCCTAAGCCTCTTGCACTATGGCAAGATAATCCTGATGGAGGGACCACATATCAAAGAGATGAGAGGGAAAACAAAAAGGGAGATGGGGGAGTGGTCGGAGATGTCAGGGAGCTCAATGGGCGCATGGGAGGAGGGAAACTTTTCAAGCCAGGCTTCATTGACAAGGGCACGGTCTAGCTTGCAAGCAATAATGGCGGGGCCAATACTGCGGTTAGCCCAGGTGAATTTGGAGCCTGACAACAATGTCATCAATACAGTCATTGAAAGCTTCAATGGAGGGGAGATCAATGTGATCCCCTCCAATCATCTCATGGGGAAGCTCTGATGACATTGAAATCCCCCTGTGAGGCTCTAGGGGTGAGATCCGATAGTAGCAGCAAACAAGTGGATGTCATCCCAGAGAGGAATTCTATCCAGGGAATGATTAAGAGCATAGATAGCCAAAAAGAAACAAAGATGAGAGCCAGAAGGAGAGGAGATGGAGAGGTGGATGGATTGGGAGGAGGAGGTTTCCAGATGCAACCATTTGGCCAGTGGTCGTAGTTGGAAAGGAAAGACCAAGACAAGGCAATGTAGGAGACAATTTGGGGAGCATTAGGCTCAAGTACACAGGTTTCCAGAAGGCAGTAAAGGGCAACACGGGAGGATTTTATGAGGGAAAGAATAGGGGCATGAGCTAAGGAGTTCAGCCCATGGACATTCCAGATGATCCAAGCGGTCATTTCAAAGGGAGACAAGGGCGATGCAATTGCTTAGGAGAGCAGGAGGAAGCCCTTGAGAGGCTGGAAGGAGGCTTGGGCCGAAGTTGATGGTGGTACTCCTTGAGGTGGAGGGGGAAGGAGCAGAGGGCTTTTTGGGGATGGGGGCATATCCTATTGAGGAAGGGCGGGAGGAGGGTTGATAGGTTTTGGTTTTCTTGAGTAGAGCAGTGTCAGGGACGGAGGCAGGGCTGGGCACAACTGCAGCAATCTCATGGTGATGGCGACCATCAACATCAGTGTGAATCAAACCAGTGACAACAGTAGTGGAGGGGGGAGCCTGAGGGAGATCCTACATGGTAAAGAGAAGGTCTAGGGGGGACAGAGGACCATCAGCAATAGGGGGCAGAGGGGTCATCTTCAAGGAGGTTGAGGGACCTGAGTGTCGATGGAGTACCTTCCAAGGTAAAGAGAGACAAGGCTTAAGGCCTAGAGAGTTTCTTGGAGCAATCGAAGGGGCACCACGGGAAAGGTAGAAGCAGAAAGCCTGTAGTCGCAGTAGGGGTAGAGGTGGAGCCTGAGGTAGAATCAGATGTCGGGGCAAGGGTGTTGACGGAGATCTCAGAAGCAACAAAAGGATCAGAGACATCGCAAGAGGCAAACACAGCGGAGGGAGTAGCAACAGGCATGGCAGAATGAGCAAACAACACAGCGGCAGGCATACAAGCAGCACGAGCAAGGGCAGAGGCAGTCATGGCAGAGTCATCGGGCCTAGGCAAGGATAGCAGCGGAGCAAAGGTGGAGGGCAGGCAAGAGGCGGCTACGGAGGATAACAAGACAGTCGAGGAAGACGATGGAGGTAGGGAGTTACAGTTGCAGTCGGGCAAGGAATAAGGGTATATCGGATTAAAAGTTTGACCCAAGTGGGTAGGTTTCAGAAAGGTTGAGTTCTGGTGGGTCGAGGCAGTACGGGTTAAAGCATGGATGGGTGGCCCAGATGGTTAGGATTGTCATAGGTTGGAAAGGCAAGATGCTTGGTTCGAGATGATAAGTTTGAGGTGGGTTGCGGTCAAGCCGGGTTAGAGATAGAGAGGAGGGGTTAAGAAGGTCAGTGGTCGCCAAAGGAAATGGGAGAGGGGAGTGATGTAGACAACTTACATCAGTCGATAGAAGAGGAGGAGAAGCAGAGGGGTTTGCAGGTGTAGTAGAGCCAAAAGGGGGAAGGGGGATCAGGATGGCGGCTGTGCTAGAGCCAAGATAGCTACAAACGGAGACACAGTCATCTCGAGATGAAGCAGTAGTATCAGCAAAGGTCCCAGAGGTAGTCCCAGAGGAGCTATCAGAATCAGAGCATGAGGAGAGTCGCTATCATCGTCAAGTCCACTTATAGAGAGAACTGAGAATCGATCGACACTGATGGGTAAAGGGTTGCTTGCAGAGGGACCAGCAGAAAAAGAACTTTCTTCAATTAGGCGAAAGGCGGCCATGCGACTCCTCTAGTGATGCCTACGACGGAGGTTCCTTCTTCCTCGGTTGGCCAGGGAAGGCAATCGGCAGTCAGCAGAAGCAGAGGGGAGCCTCGAAGGAGAACCGCAGTGGCTGGAAGGGAATCCTCATATTGACGGGGAACCGAGCATCTCAAAGTTACATGACCAAAAATCTTATAGAGAGTACAGAGCGGGGAAGCCTAGTTGTAAAGGACCTGTTGTTCGAATTAGATTCCCTCCCCATCAGAGATTATAACAATTAAAGGGAGGGTTTGCTCAACATTGATTTCAATGCAAATTCTGGCAAATGATAGCCTGTCCACATCTTGGTCCTCAAAGTCTAAGAATAACGGCTTACCAATGACGGAACCGACCAAGCTAAGCCCTTCTATGCCCCAAAAATGAAGGGGAAGATTTGGCAGCTTGACCCAAATGGGGACGGAGGAGAGGTTCACAGTGTTCAAGGAGGTGTATTGGTCCACGCAGAAAATGGGCTTCTTCCCGACATACCAGGGTCCACCATCAAGGGCTTTCACTTTGTTAGCATCGTCTGAGAAGTTAACATGAAGATACCGTTTTCAAGCATGAAGGTGGAAGTCACACTTAGAGGGCACCATTATTTCTAGAGGGAGAGTTTTACGCGGCTACCCACAAATTGCCCAATCAAATAGTGTCTCCATTTGTAGATCCATGCTCTAGCAAGCCGGAGGGGACAAAGACCGAAGGGTATATAGTTGTGGAAAGATGGGGGGAGGAAGAAAAGGGAGTGACCAGCGTCGAGGGGAGGCTAAGAGGGGGCCGGACAACCAAGGTCCAAGGCCTGGCAAAGGAGGAAGTGGAGGTGGAAGGTTGACTGCAAAGGGGGAGGAGTGGTGAGTTGGGGGTTGGTAGCAGGGTTGGAGGAGGTGGTGGGGAAGGGGAGAGGGTGGCTGCAGCAACAGGAAGGATTCCAGTGGCTGGGTCAGACATAGGAGGCTAGGGAGAGGGGTTAGGCATAAAAAAAATAATACTAATAATAATTTGAGTTGGTTCTTACTTGCTCTAACTTGATTTAATTTACCAATTTGAAAATTTCTTTCGTGCAAGTTAATGCAACACCTTATGCCATGAGATTGTCCGAGGGTTCAATCAAAAATCCCACTCCCTCGCTGCCCTTCTCAAGATCGACATCTATAAAGCTTTTAACTCCATCAAATGGATATCATCTCTTAGGACTTTCTCTAGATGTCTTTACCCCCCCTATGTTTTTGTCCATTGGATCGACTCCCACATTTTCTCCTCCCGCTTCCCTGTCCTTACTAACGGAAGCCCTATGGGCTGCATCATCTTATTTTAGTTTAAAAATAAAAAATAAAAATAAATAATCTCCTAAATCCATCACCAAGCTTTGAATCTTTTGATTGAACCACTTTTACCATTTTCTACATTATGTCAAATTTTATTTTCTAAAAAATAGTAGTTTATTAACTAAATGATTTTAAATTAGTGCAACATGCTTTGATAACTATTAAAGTGCATCATACACATTGATATTGACATACTTATGTTATGTTTCATTATGTATCTTTTAGGAAGATGGCACATAAAGGACAAACTACGGATATTGGATAGGATTCAGCCGAGAAAGTGAATAATAATAGGTTATGGACAAAGTGCAACTATTATAATGCCATCCACCTATGAGGTGGAATTACTATACATAAACAACACCTAGCAGGAGGGTTTTCTAATGTTGTCAAGAGTACAAAGTGTCCTTACGAAGTAATCAAAGCAATGAGGAATCACTTCAAGGGAAGTAGAGATAAAGCGAACCATGCTATTGAAAATGAGGATAGTTTGGTTGATGATTTAAGGGGTCCTAAGGATTATGAAGGATCCAATACGGAGGCAGAGGATGAAGATCAACAATATGCATAAACGACATGTGTCAAGAGAGGAAGCAAGAAAAAAAGAATGGAGAGATGAACAGTTGAGAAGAAGTTAATTTGTAAGACCAGCACGTGATGGCCCGATTATTGTTGAGCAAGGTGTTGGCTCTCCATGCCATCCAAGTGTAGATAAAGGGAAAGGCAAGGATCTTGTTGCCTTAGTAGAGCAATCAGTGTAAAGGCATGTTTGACAAATTTACAAAAAGTGGTAAGGGTAAGGGAAAATGGAGCCCAGATTTTAAAAACATGACTCATGCACCTTATAGAGAGAAGGATGAAGGCCAACGTGGGATTGAAGAGAGCTTTTAACGTAAGACATTAAGCAAAAAGATTAGGAAAGCAATCTCTAGGTGGTTCCACAGTTTTATGATTCCACCCCACAAAACTAAAGTTCTATAATTCAAGGCTATGGTTAAGGAGAGATTCAGGCATGTGGGAAAAATGTTTACCTCATGAAATTGTTGAGCCTTGCTTAAATGCTATTGTGAAAGAGGTGGATGAGTAGATTGAAAAATTCAAATATAAGTGACCTGAATAAAGAGTGATCATAATGTGTGATGGGTGGAGTGGAACGACGAGGATGTCCATCATTGACTTCCTCGTAAACTGTGATGGAAAAACAATCTTCCATAAGTCTTTCAACGCATTTGAAGATTTCAAGGATGTAATGTATTTGTTAAAATTAATGGATCAAGTTGTAGATGAGATAGGGTCCGATAATGTCGTCCAGATAGTGACTGACAATGCTGTAAATTTCAAAAAGGTCGGTATCTTGCTAATGTAGAAGTACCCCAACCTATATTCGACACCTTGTGCAACCCACTGTATTGATTTGATATTCAAAGACATTAGTGAAATGCCCAAAATACATAAGGTGGTTTTTTATGCCATGATGATCACCAACTTCATATACAAACACAGCTAGGTGTTGGCACTGATGAGGAAATATACGAAAAGTGACTTGGTGAGGCCCGCAGCAACATAATTTACAATAAATTACATTGCACTTCATAGTCTCGAAAATCGGAACAATGGGTTGCTCAAGTCTTTCACCTCTACTGAGTGGTTCAGTAGTAGATATGCAGGCACTGAAATTGGAAAAAATGTTCTACACCTAATCACCTCAACACAGTTTGGGGAAAGGTTGGCTCGACTTACTATGATTATGTAACACCTCTTTGTTGTTCTTAAAGCAGTCTATGGGGATAAAGCACAGACTATGGGAAATATAGTGCATTGTATGGAACTTGTCAAGAAGAAGATACAGGATGACAACCCAAAGTCATGCAAAAGTTTTTTGAAGATTATAGAAAACCGATGGGAAAAGATGTTGATTCAAGACATTCATCAGGCAGGTAGTCTCTTAAGCAAATGACTTATATTTCATTTTGAATATTTACTAGTTAGTAGTTAGTATTTAGTTATAACTTTTTTTTTTTTTTGGGATGAATAAATAATTCATTACCAAGCGAAGAAGAATATACAAGGGAAAAAAGGGGGGGAGGGGGAGGCCGAGGCCAACAAAGAGGCTAGAGCCGAGAGCCTTGCACAAAAACAAAAACTACAGCAAAACAATAGCAGCTAAGACAAAGGAGAAAAGAAAAAAACTAAAACTAAAATCCACAGCAAGGACCACCAAAAACAAAATAAGGGGGGGAGAAAAGACAAAGCCCAGGATGACATCAGGTGGGATGGAGGAAGTCAACATGGAGGTTCCAGGAGGAAATGATGTGAGAATTTTTGGGGGTATTGGGGACTGGCCGATTCTGAAGGGAAGAGGATTTGGATTTGACATCAAAGTAGATAGCTTTCCAAAACTTATCTGGAGAACGGGATTTGAAAATCCATCTACGGATGTTACGCTCCATCCAAAGGTGATTCATAGTAGCACAAAAAGCCAATTTGCTAATAGTGTCACAGATGGTGAGCCCGGAGAAGTTCATATCAATCCAGTTCCATTCCCTATTAAAAGGAAGAATGGGTCTATTGTGCCGACAGCATTTGGAAAGGACTGTCTTCCAGATGTAGGAAGAGAAAGGGTAGGAAAAGAAGAGGTGGGGGATGTCCTCGGTACCTAGGGGGCAGAGGCAACAAGCAGGGTTGGAAGGAATATGTTGATGAATGAGAAAAGATTGAGTGGGAAGGCAGTTGGATAGACATCACCATAGGGTGAAGCTGTGACGGGGGATGTGATTTTTAAACCACACAACCTTTTTTCAAGGGACCGTGTGGGAAGGGGTTCGGATTAAAGACTAAGCGGAGGCGAAGGAGAAGGAACCATTAGAGGAGGGGAGCCAAATACATTTGTCCTCCCTCCCTCGGTGGCCAAGGTGAAGAGGGGAAAGGAGAGACCATAGGTCAAACAGGGGAGGGGGGGACGAGGGAGGGGACCACCCAGAGTCAGAGATAATAAGGGAGATGGAAGCATTAGGAGAAAGGCCGGAGGAGTAAATGGTTTGAGGAGAGATGAGAGAAAGAATGCCAGAAGGGTGCCAGGGATCCTTTCAGAAGAAGATAGACTAGCCATTACCTATGACGAAGGAGATGGTTGGGAGGGCAACGGATCTATGCTCAACAATTTTCCGCCAGATCTAAGAGGCATCAGGAATGGAGGGAGCGGTCCAGAGGGAATTAGATTTGAGCAAATCAGAGTAGATCCAATCGACCCAAATGCTTTTATGTTTGGACACAATCTTCCATATGAGCTTAAGAATGCCAACAAAGTTCAAAGTTGGTGGTTTTGATTCTTCTAATCCTTAGACCACCTTCAGCTTTCGAAAGGCATACCTTATCCCAGCTTAAGGGTCTGAGGAATTTAGAGGAGTCAGATCCTTTCCAAAGAAAGGAACAGAGGAGGCTCTCATAAGATTTAATGATTGAAGCAGGCAAGGCACAAATACCAGACCAACAGAGGTACATAAACTGGAGAACCGATATTATCAGAGTAAGGCAGCCCGCTAAGTTGCTAACAACAACTGCAAACCATGTGCATCCTATTATTTGGATCTGGACCTTCATTACGCACTCAATTTGAGGTTTAGAAGTGATTTTATGCAATCTATGAAGGAAGTTATAAACAAATTGGCACCGAAAATTAATGCGGCAAAAGATGCAATGGAAGAGGTTAGTAATCTTACATATAGGTAAATATTTAATACATTGAGTAGCGTATTAATATTTTAATACCTCTATAAGCGAAATACTTCCGAGAGGCCACTCATGGGTTGTCGGTCAATTAGCTATCCGTGGTAGAGGAACATAATGTCCTCGTAAGTAAGGTTTAATGAGCTATCCTGGTATTTCAAATTCATTTCGAACTCTTAATATTGTAATTATCCTTGTGTAGATGATTGATGGCTCAAACATGAGGCCAATCGCAATGAAAATATTGTCATGCAAGGCATCCTCAAGTGGTTGTGACGTAACAAGCGTATGTTCAGATTGATAGACACCAAACCTTGAAATTGTCTAAGTTATGAGAAGCTGGAGAAGCTAGCCTATGTGCACTACAACATAAAGCTGAAGATGAAATACTTTGAGTTGGAGCGATCAAGAAATGAAATCGATGTCAACCCAATCGACATCACCCACATACTCGACAATGAAGATCCAGTTAGGGGATGGATTGAGGACACTGAAAATGTTTTGGCGATGGATCAATTGCCTGAAGATTGACGAAAAACAACACTTGATCTGTTTATAGAGGACAACATCAGAGAGAAATGAAGATTTACCATACGATGAAACACAAGCACCATCAGATGATGTACAAGAGGATGATAGTAGCTCCAATTATGGTCTCCTTAGGAGGACAAGGTAAGGTGCTACATATAGTGGAACCCAACAAGAAAGCGATGCTCATCAAACCAAAGATGGTGATGGCGGTGGTGGTGGCGGTGGTGGTGGTGGTGGTGGTGGTGGAGAAACAAATGTACTGATACATTTCACAAAAGAGTGAGCATTTAAGCATGCAACCAAGATATTAATAATGGTGCTCGCCCACAACCAAAGACTTATAGTCGCAAGGGTAAGCGTTCCCACAATCCAAGTAACGGTGATGTGTTGAGGAGCATGGACTCAATAAGCATTAATTTGGATCATGCTGGTGCCTCATCCGAACATGGACACCATGTATCTTCAGGTGCTTCTTCAGGCTATGGGTATGCAACTTATACAGGACCAACATTGGCCACTCCAAAGCAATACAATAGATTTTACCATAAATGGAAGTCCCATTACTATAGATATTTCAACGGGGGTCAATATTGTGCCTATGTTCAACAAGTGCACAATATTTTCTTAGTAGCTCCTAAAAATGATGAATATGAACCAGCATGGCACTCACCACAATGGCAATGGCAATGGCAATGGCAATGGCAATGGCAATGGCAATGGCAATGGCAATGGCAATGGCAATGAATGTAAAAAACCTCATCTTTTTGAACAATTTCAATTGATATACTTGTCTCTGTTTTAGTGTTTATGCATAATAAACATTATATATAGCTTTTTTTTCAGCTGGTTTTTTATGCAAAAGTGTATAAAAAGTGTTTCTTATCCATTTTTGTGTGTATTTTTAGTGTATCTTAGCATATCTCCATACAATACCCTCTGACATGTATCTTAATTTTGGCCGACTGATACGGTGACCGATACCGACACTTTAATCCATGATTATATGTATATATAGAATATATATTTCCCTGGTAGTGGTTCTTTCGATTTTCTTTGTTTTAAGACAGGTGATCATGTAGAGGGACTCTTCTTAGACAAAGTATAGAGAATCCTAAAGGGCTGTTTGGTTCGGTAAATCAAATGGTGTATGTATCAGATATGAATGTCAATCTTTTGATAGATATTCTTCTGAATTATGTTTCTTTATGAAAAATCGTTTGGTTGCCTTGAGGTTAGTACATGTTTCTCGCGGGTTGAGATATTGGTTTCCATAGAGAACGTCTTTGCGCTTTCTCCTTTTATACTAGGTGGTAAAAAAGTTGCTCAAATCTGAGTTTAAGTGTTGAGGTAAACTCAGATTTGAAACACATCCTTTGTAATATGGTCATTCATGGGAAGTAGGATGCTCACTTATGAGGGTCATCCTAGTAGAACCAAACAACTCCAAAAATTAAGAATTATCATTCTAAAGAATGTCATCCCAAAGATTTACCGAACCAAACACCCCCTAAGGCAGTCCTAGGCCCAACTGGGTTATGATAGACCACATTTTCAGTAATTTCTCTTTTTATCCCTTGGGAGCAAGAAAAAACATGAACCGTTAGTGCATGTTGTGCATCAATGTAAAGATGACATTTTTGGTTTATGAAATTTGTATATATGTGTATATATATATCTGAAATTCCTTCGGAAAATCCTCTTGCCACAAGCCATGGCTTGTTCCCTAAGCCGTTATTTTCCACTCTTTTGGTGATTTCTAACTCTATGTTCACTTGATGATACGCTGTTTGCATTTCCCTGCAATCCAGGATTAATTTTATCATTTGAATTCAGAACTGCAAATTACTTCTTGAAATTTTGGCATCTCAAAAGGAGGGCAAAAGTAACAATGCACGATAGGGGTGAATTTACAAGGTGAACAAAATTGTTGCATATGCATCATGTATACTTGATGTGCAACTTTGGTCACACCATGATGGATAACATTACGGTGAAAATTGAAGACAGAAAGTTACCACAAAGTGACTATTTTAGATAACTGGGGTTAACCATAAATAAAGGTGGTGACATAGAGGATGTTTCATAAAGAATTAAAATGGGATGGATGAAGTGGAGAGGGCCACTGGAGTGTTGTGTGACTGACGTATTCATTTAAAGCTTACAGGAAAATTTTGTAGAACACTTCGAAGAACGGCTAATATGTAGGGAGTGGAATGTTGGGCAATTAATAAGGGTCATATAGAGAAGTTATGTGTAGCAGAGATGAGGATGTTAAGATGGATGTGCAGCAAAACGATGAGGCATAAGTTAAGGAATGAAAGTATAGAGCTGATTTGGGAGTTACCCCGATCTATGAAAAGCTCCGAGAGAGTCGTTTTAGGTGGTTTGGTTATGTTCAACAAAGTCTTGAGGATGCTCTCGTAGGGACGAGTGATATGATTCTAATTGAAGGAGCTAAACAAGCCAAGGGCAGGCCTATAATGACCACAGAAGAAGTTTTGAGGAATGACATGCATAATCTAGGTCATGTCCTAAGTATGACCCCAGATAGAACCAACTGGAGGGTAAGGATCCATGTATCTGATAGTTGAGATTTTCCAGACTTGCTGATGCTGGGTTCTTTCCTTTCTCTCATTTCATTTATTTTCTTTTCTCCTTTTTGCTTTTCCCAGGATCCATGTAGCCGACCCCATTAAGTTGAGATAAGGCTGAGTTCGTTGTTATGCATCATGTATACTTGTGAACAAAAGAGAATTAAAACTAGAAAAGCTTCTAGAAAGAATTCTTTTCTTATCAAGTTTTAAGTCTGCAATATTCAAATGCCATAGAAATATTGGCACAAAGGTTTGATGAATCTTCAAGGAAGCATAGCAGTTATAGCAGTAAATCATGACTAAAAAATACAAACCGACAAATAAAGGACCTCTTATTTTGAATCCATAATACCTTGCAAAATTAAAGTCAGTAAAATTACAACATCTAAAGCAAAGAAGAAGAATCTTCAAGGAAGCATAGCATTTATAGCAGTAAATCATGACTAAAAAATACAAACCGACAAATAAAGGACCTCTTATTTTGAATCCCTAATACCTTGCAAAATTAAAGTCAGTAAAATTACATCTAAAGCAAAGAAGAAGAATCTGAAATGTTAAATAAAATGGACATCATACCTTCAGTGTTTCCATTTCTTCTTTCGTGGGACAAAATTTGATGAGATTCTCAATTTGGTCAATGTCTAAAGCTGACATATCCAAAGCCAAAACTGCATTCTGGGACCAGTTAACGAGAACCGAATCATGCACTTGCAAAGATCCAACAGAATATGTTTTAAAAAAAGCTCTAATCCCCAACATAATAATGCTGAAAATTTTAAGAGAGGATTTGAATCCCCAGCTGGTCAGCTGTGTGTTTAAGTCCTTTTAGAACTAACATATCACATTATTGAAATTTAAAGTATTTAACACATTCTTGGCTCGGATCCTTATCCCAGGTTTCAGATTCAACAAAAGAATGCAATCCCACTCCTAACTTATTTCACAATTGCAATCCCAAGATCCCAATCTAGGATTGTAAGACCCAATCGGGCTGGCTAATGGGCCCACCACCCACCCAAGAGTGCTATAGCCAAATACTAAAGAATAATGGCAGTTCTTGTAAATAAATAGAAGTTGCAAAGGGGAGGAATGGCACTCTCATAAATAACCAGATATTCTAAGGTGTTACTTGGTCGCTAAAGGTGAAATGACATAACAGGGATTAGATATGCTGTGCAGGGACAAACTTGGAAGTGCATCTAAAGTATGGAAAAATTAAGATAAAAGAATAAGGGGTATTTTGGGAAAACAGAAATGAGATTTTAACACAAAAAAGCCAAAAGAGAAAAAGTAACGAGAAAGAGGAGGAATCCAGGCCTTCATTTTCCTGATGCGGATCCGGAGTTACAAAACCCTGTTCGGATGGCTAATGGACCCATCCAAATAGTAAACACTCAAATTACACACAGAGAATGGTAAATCTGTAATTATTCTCAAGTTTTAAATCAAAGTGGCAGAACTGTAAATACCATGATAATGTAAGATCCCCTTTGACAGAGAAGGATGGTTAAGCCAAGGGTAATTCAGGAATAGCAAATAAAATAGGGATTAAAATTGAGAAGGACCAAAGGGAAAGGCAATTTGGTCAATCAATTAAAAGGGATATTAAATCGTGAAGACCTCTTGATAACTTATAGGAACAGCAAAACGATTCCTTGTGATTAGTACAGCCGGTCATCTAAGGCTCCAATCAACGCAAGGAAATCACAATCAGATTCGTAATCCCAGAACCAGAGAAACAACATCAAGCAGACATCAATCGAAAGACCAACCCTGAAGCTGACTATGGCAGTAACAACAGGATCAGTTCTGAAACTATGGCTTCTCAGGATGGAAGAGGGTTTAAGAGTCAGAGTTTGAAGAGTTTGGGTAGCACCAGAGGGATAATACAACCCTACAAGTTTCAGCTCGATTATAGAGAAGGGAGATCAATCCACCTGATTAGAGCACCGACACAAAAAAAGGGCGTACCCGGTGCACGAGGTTCCCGCATGTGCGAGGTCCGGTGGGGCAAGAGCTATGCAGCCTTACCCCGAGAATGTTGAGAGGTTGTGTCAATCACTTGACCACCAGGTCGCAACATTCATACCTTACCATCAGACCAACAACAAACATAATCTTATCCCAACTAAATGGGGTCGGCTACATAGATCCGATATGAAAAGGAGAATCAAGAAATAATGAAATAAGGGTAAATAAGTGAAAAGGGACTAAGAAAAGCAAATAAGTTAGAAATCCAAGATGCATCACAAGAACATTCCTTACATAGAGTCCACTACCCAGATCCTAGTCCTTCAGAAAACTCTATCCATGGTCATACTAGAATCAAGCCCCACCATATGCATGTCTTTTCTCACCGCTTCATTAATAGTCATTTTAGACCTACCCCTCCCTCTTTTGGCTCCCTCCAAATGAATCTGCTCAATCTTCCTTAGTGGAGCCTCTACAGGTCTGTTGCACATGGCCATACCATCTCAATCGGTTCTCGTGGAGCTTGTCCTGTATTAGTGTAACCCCCAACTCATTTCTTATACAATCATTCCTTACTCTATCTCTCCTAGTCTTGCCACACATTCCTCTTAGCATTCTCATCTCCGCTACACTCATTTTGGTGATTACTGCCCAACACTCTGCTCCATATGTCATAGCTGGTCGTACCATTGTCTTGTAGAACTTTCCCTTAAGTTTAATAGGCATTCTTTTGTCACATAGTACTCCTGACGCACCTCTCCATTTCATCCATCCCACTTTTAATTTGTGGGTAACATCATCATCTATATCCCCCCTCTTTTTAAAGATGGACCCCAGATATTTAAAACTATCACTCTGAGGTAGCTCTCGTTCCCCAAGTCAAGTTTCACCACTTCGTCCCCTCCTCTAGTCTGACTGAAGGGGCACATCATATACTAATCGCCCAGAAAACAAGGTGGTCACACGACCTGATTCATACCAATCCGGCACAACTCAAATAATTACATTCTTCAACTCAGCCCAATGAAATGAGTTACATGCCTTTTCATAATAAACAGAAATTAAATTTCCCTAATCAAAATCTAAGACTGAAATAGAAATAGACTCCTAATTACTTCCTAAAACCAAGACTAACAAAAAATGGAAACACAATAAAACTCAAATTGATAATTCTCTACTGTCTAATAACTACCCAAAAATAAAAGATTACATATATTTCCCAAATTAATAGACCTAAGTAATTAAAATATCATACTAAACCCAAAAAACGATTGAACCCGGTCCGTGTCAGTCAAGATCCTAATTAGCAAAAACGCATTTAAAATGGACGCATTCCCGTTATTGACCGTTTAAAACACATTTTTCCATATGCTTCCCAAAGAACTGGGGGAAAACAGCAAATGGCAAGCATTCCCGTTCTAAACACGTTTTCCGTTTTTTTTTTTTTTTCTTTTTTTCTTTTTTTTGGATTTTTTTAAGACTGCATAATGTAGGACTAGATTTGAAAGCTCAAACTAGACCTAAACAAAAGGAACTTTTAAACCAAAGAACAACCAATAATCACCCAAAGATAGGCAGCAAACAACAGACCAGAAGTAAGAGTCGAATAGTCCTTGTAAATCAGAATTTTCAAACCCAGAATTTGGAATTTCTGAAATCAGATATTACACCAAACAAAAGGACTAACCAGCAGCAGGTATAGAGTATTAAAAAGCCACAATCAATAACAAATACCACAGGAACAGGTAAGACTCAAACCAGACCTCAAATCCGGGCAGAAACACAATCGGCCAGAATTAGAGAATACCTCAGATCAGACAATCCCCTGGTCTGATGTGCCTAGGATTTGGATCGAACCCTCCTTCCAGTACTCGATCCAAATTGGAAGCCAATCAGATGGCTAGATAGTCCAGTAGGGGTGGTTGATGCTTATGGAATTCTAGGAAAATTCTCAGATCAGAACTTAATGAAGATTAGTTCACTTACCTGAGATCATAGTTTTTAAGGCGGTAAGGTGACGGAGGCGTTTGAGGGTCTTTCGGAGCGCCTTAGTGATAAGGCGGGCATAAAGCGTTGCCTTATCGACTAAAAAGTTCCTATGTAATTTTTTTTATAGAACCAATCTATTTGGCTTAAATCCTAATTGAAACCTATTACTCATATGTTAAATAAATATTAAAGTTTCATATTCATACCAATGTAAGATATTCATCAAGAAAACAAATCAATAAAGTGAATAAACTAAGTTCATCTTCATCAATCATCAATCATCAACATTCAATCATCAATCATCAATCATCAATCATCAATCATATTAACATATAATATGAATACATAATTATGAAACAAAATTATAAATATAAAGAAAAGAAGACATAAAAAATACAAGTATTTATTATACTTCCCTCTATGATGCCAAAATGAGTGCCTAAGCCCTAAGGTCATCCACTATATTTCTACTCCTGTCAAAGAAGAATGAAGCTCACCGCTGCCGAAGCAATATGGTCGTCTGGACCAATGGTTCTTCCTTGTTCCTTGATTCCTTCTCAAAGCCCTTCCTTAAAACCCTCGACAAAATCCAAACCCTCTTTGTGAATCGTGTTTTTGTTTGTTTGTTTTGGTTATTTTTAGTGGAGTAAAGTTGATCACATACATCTCAAGTGTTAACAAAACCAAACACCTACCAATAAAAAATCTATATTTGGAATCTTCATCAAGTAATTTTAAAATGTGTTTAAAAAAAAAAAAAAAAAAAACCATAAGGCGCCACTTCACGTAAGGCGGAGCATTGCCTTACCATCTCTAGACCGCATCAGCGCCTTAAAAACTATGCTTGACATGCTGAACAAGAACAATAAGATAACCAAAAGAGAATAAGGATTCACCCGGACTTCTCGCCGCAGTGTGTCAACTAGATCAGACACCAGTCCCTACACCTTGATCAAACACAAGGAAGCCTCCATAGAGACCAGCGGCAGCAGCAGCGAACTTTTCTTTCATTAATCAAATCGTGGGTCATTGTGTATGAGCCCTTCTTTATTTATAATGATGGGGGGAGTGTTTACAAATAATAGAAACTCAATGTCACTTAAACTACTAACATATAGTTACTAAAAATAGAAATTGTAAACTAATCAAATTAAAAACTAAATATGGACTGAAATTAGAAACTAACAATAGACTGATATTTGAAACTAAGATCCCCATCAATATCCCAAACTGTGGGCTAACTAATCAGCCTTTGTCGACCCTTAGCCACTAGAGTCGACCCTCTTCTTCCTCCTAGAATAGGTCTTTAAATCTGCATCACTGAAGGCTTGAGGAACATAATGGTTACTTAACTCTTCCGAACTCCGATCGACCTGATTTTTTCGCTAACATGACGCTAACTCAAAGGCTTACACTTCTCATGATATCACTTTCAACTAAAATTCAATGCACGGACCCCGAAATTGAGCTACAAACTGATGCATCTGCTGAAAAGTGTTTCTGACGTGATGACTCCCAACTCCAACTGAAAATGCATCAATTTGAAAGTGTGGTAACTATGCTGACAACAACGAAAAACATCATAGCCAAGGCTCATTGCTAAATAAGACTTTGGACATGTTTTATTGTTATGATGTATGAATTTAGAATTGGTTTTAGATGATATTCAATGATGTCTTACAAGTTATAATGAGTCATGGAATATATATATATATGCATTAATGTTGGATGTTATAATTATTTTGAACATTAGATGCAGATATTCATCTAATAATTCCTTGCTTTATGAGTATACTGGCCCTTTTTTTTTTCAAATCTACACGTCTAAAACCCATACCGTCTGTTTATTGTTTTTTACCGTTCACTATTTTTTTTACGGTTTGTTTGACCATATTGTTTGGAAGTTTTCACCGTTTAAAACCCATACCGTCCATTTCTATTTCTTTTTTTCATTCCTGTTTTTGCTAACTATGGACAAGATTGCCAGAAAAATTAATCCAGTTCAGCCACGATTCTGAATCACTTCCTTGAGACTTTCAACAGAGGCGTAAGACCAGGAGTTCGTCAAATTGAAAGAACTTAATCAACACAAATCCAATCCAAACAAGATTTTAGGTAAAAGGTTTCCACTCAAAAACCCTACTGAATGCAAGCCCTAATATTGCAAACGTTGCGCAATGGAGAAAGAAACAAACCTCTGAAAGTGACTCTGCAGAGGAGGAAAAAACCAGACATCTTCCTTCTCCTGCCGACTCCTTGAGGACCTCTCTGTCCTCCCATGACCCCTCCCTATTACAACTCTAGCTCCCATTTCTCCTCACCTTCGGTAGCTTTTGTCTCCTGTTACGCTCTTCGAGCATAGATAGGACCAGGCCACATCTTCTCCAAAGGTTTCGCACATGACCTCTATTGCCTCTGTTCCTTCGGCTTACTTAGTGGATCCCTCTTCCAAGAGCTCCGTGAGCCTCGGTCATTGGGTTTCGTCTCCTTCAGCTCCCACTAATGGGCATCCTATGCTCCGGGAGCTTCCACCTCCTGTTTCGCTCCCTAAGTATAGACAGGATTATGCCACATCTTCCCCAAAGGCTTCTCCTATGAACTCAACCATTGCCCCTGCTGCCTAACACTCCTCAGCAAGGATTACAGTATCGATATCGGTCATCGTATCGGTCGACCAAAATTAAGATACGTATCGGAGGGTATCGTATCGTACCAGATATACGCTAAGATACGCTAAAGATACATATATAAATGGATATAAAACACCTTTTTAAACACTTTTGCATTAAAAATTTATTAAAAAAAGCTATTGATAACATGTACTATGCATAAACACTAAATTGAGGGTATCGCACTAAGAATTCAAGGTTTGTAGTTGTCCCATAAATGTAAAATCCATGTTCAAAACCTTGATTTCCACTTTAGTTAGAGAGAAATATGGCTGGCAACAACTTTGGAACAAAAACACCTCAAAAAATCGTGTTTTTTAAAAAAATACCCATCTTGCCCATTATATGATCGTAGCACTGTATCGGTACATACCGATACTCACCGATATGTACTGATTTATACATACCGATATTCACTGATATGTACTGATACTCATCGGTATGTATCAATCGATACATACAAATACTCACCGATACGTACTGATACATACCAAAACGTATATTTCACCTTGATTTTATATTTTTCATAGAGTATCAGTATGTATCGATAGTGTATTGGTGCATATCGATATGTATCATAGGATATATATTGATACGAAAGGATTTTAAAAATTTCAAGTATCGTATCGGTGTGTATCGTATCGATCGGCTAAATTTAAGATACGTATCGGAGGGTATCGTATCGGTATCGGAGATACTTTAAACCATGCTCCTCAGTGGGCATCCTCTTCTTTCATGAACTCAGTGAGTCTCGGTTACCAGGCAAAGCACTAGTCGTTGTCTCATCCCAAGGACCCCATCTTGGCCCCCGCTGCCTCCCATCTCATTGGAATAGCTATCTCTCCTGCCTCCCTTCACCTGTTGCATGAGAGACCTGCTTCGGTCAAATCGCCGTAGCGCCACCCTTGCTCTACCTCTGCTCATGAGGATACACTTCCCCTTTTAGTAACTCCTTCCTCCCTTCTCCCCCCTGCCATCTACCCCTCAACGAATATCGCAGGCACCATCATAGTAATCCTACCTGTGGTTCCCTTTGCCAACCACTGCCACTCGGTGATCCTCCAACCCATCCCTAGCCCCTCCTCATGAATTGTTGGTCCATTTGAAAGGTTTGGGATCTCAATTCTCTGGCCAAGCAAGCGGAAATTCGTTCCCGCATCAAATCCTCTAATTCTATCATTTGTTGTCTCCTCGAAACTAGTCCCCCGAGGCTAATGCCTCTCGTATTGTTAGCTCAACTACCCCTCTTGGTCCCTTCTTTCCAATAACTCCCACTCTCCTAATGGTAGAATTTGGATCCTTAAGAACCCCTCCAAAGTCCAAATTTCGGTTATCTCTTCCTCCTCCCAATTCATCCACCATTCAATTTCTACCTCTGGCATTTGTCCCTTCTTCTTCACCGCATTTTATGCCCTCAACCGTGCCTCTGATCGGCTTCTCCTTTGGGACAGGCTTAGAGCCCTGGCCTCTCAGATCAGCTCCTCCCCTTAGGCCCCGTTTGTTTAGAGGGGTTCTTGGGGTGGGATAATTGTCAGGTTGGGGGCCACATGTAGTTGGGGTGAAGAATAGAAAAGTAAAGTTGGGGGAAAGTTAAACTCTTCCAACCCATGTGTTGTTTGGTTGATCATGGGAGAAAAAGTAGGGAGAAAGGGCGGACTTCAAGCGACTCTTCATAGGTAATGTTGCAGAGCAGAGCCAAACAACGGAGCAAGGCCGAACCCCCTTCTAATTCTTCTCATGCTGGAAGTCCGCCCAGCGGCGGCGGCGGCGCCATCTCTCCTCTTTCTCTTCCTCAGAAAAAACCCTAAATGCAGAATGATTTCACTCAATTTTTTTCCTGATCTTCAGCTGAATTAGAGATTGGAAAAGTTTCCCAACGGAACAAATCCCGAGAAAATGCAGAGATAACGGTTAAAGACTTCGTTCAAGCGCATCATTCTCTTCTCCAACTACATATCGGCCATTGCTGCCCTCAACGGCCTTACCTCTTTTCTCGACTTGGGCCTTTATGAGCCTCTAAAATCTCTTTCAAGCCATGACCAATGCCCCAGTTGGTCCTGTTGCTAGTGCTCTAGTTTTGCAAGTTTTGTCTCTTTGTCCTTTCTTTATTTCTGCTCAACTCCATCACATTAGGAAAGCTCTGAACTCTCATGCAGATTTTCTAGTCCCTGGTTCTCAGGCTTGCTTGTGTATGGTGATCAATGGTTACTCCACCCCAAAAGAAAAAAAGCCCTCTGCTCCTTTTATTTATTGTAAATCCCTCCCTTGTTTCAGCCAAAGATTCTCCGAAGCTTATTTTTGTAGCGACATGTTGCTGTTGGGACGATGGAGACAGAGGAAGAAGTGGAGGAGAAGAAGAAGAGAGTAGAGACAGGTTGCTGGTGGGACGATGGAGGTTTGCCAAAGTCCCTCATTAAAGTCCCACCGATGAGGGCTGGGGTGGGAGAAAATGGTGTCCACCTAGGCCGACAAGATCTATTACTATGTTTCCCCAAAATCCCACCCCTGCTAAACAAACAACTCAATTTTTGTTGGGGTGGAATAGTTTGTACAACTATCTTAACACTTAAATCCCACCCCAAAAAAACTCTAAACAAACAGGCCCTTAAGGTTGGGGAGGTGATTTCAATGTTGTCAGATATGCCCATGAAAAGCAAGGTGGTTACTTTGTTGATGCCGTCTACCGTCTTCCGTCTCCGTTGATGCTTTCAACTCTTGCATTAAGGATCTAGCCTATATGACCTTCGTTGGTCTAGCATCAAGCTTTCCTAGAACAACAACAAAGGCAATCCCTATTGTATTGCCTACAAACTTGACAGAGTCCTAGTAAGTGAAGCTTGGCTTTCCACTTTCCCCTCCTCCCATGCCATATTTGATCCCCCTAGCATATCAAACCATTGCGATATCTCTCTATTTGTTTATCCCTCTCTCTCCTTCGGCCCTAAACTGTTAAAGTTTTTCAATATGTGGTCTCTCCATTCTGGTTTCTTCCCTATTGTCAAATCTGCTTGTGATATCCCCCTCCCCCTCCCCTCTCCTCTCCTCTCCTCCCCTCTGCCCATAAGCTCAAGTATGTGAAGTCAGCCCTTAAAGCCTACAATGCCTCCACCTTTGGCATTATCTACTCCCAAGTCAAAATTTGCCGTTGTAAGCTTAAATCTATCCAAGCCTATCCGCAGAACGACATTTTCAACCCCTCATTAGCCTTTAAGGAGAAAGATGCCTCCCTTGAGCTATCCTCTCTTCTCTCTCAAGAGGAAAGCTTTCTAAAGCAAAAATCTCACATTAAACGGCTTGATGTAGAAGACTCCAATTCCTCCTACTTCCATAAATCCTTGAAAGCTAGAACCAATGCCAACTCCATTTCTCAGCTCTCTGCCCTAGATGACTCCCTCCTTTTTTACCCCCTACTATCAAATCTGAGGTTGTGTCCTATTTCACCAATATCTTATGACCCTCCTCTCCCCCATTCCTCCTCTGAATGACTCCCCCCTTCTCTTCAACAAGTTCATACCCTCGCATCTCATCCCCGCCCTCCAAGCCATCCCTTCTGACGTAGAGATCCTTGTTGCCGTCCAGTCCCATAAAGCCAATAAAGCCCCTGGCCCTAATGGATTTAGTATAGGCTTCTTCTCCTCTTGCTGCGATATCATTGGGTCCAACCTCTCTAAGCAATCAGGAGCTTCTTTTTAAACCTCTCTCAAATTCATTTTATCAATCACACATTCCTCTCCCTCATCCCCAAAAAGGAAGGAACCTCCTCCATGGTCGATTTCAAACCCATCTCTCTCTGCAACCTTCTCTACATGTTCATTGCAAAGATTTTGGCAAATCAGCTTCAGTTGGTGACTGAATCCCTTGTCAGTGCCAATCAGTTCGCCTTAATTGTGGGCAGGAGCATTATAGATAATATCATTCTTTGCCATGAAATTAGGCGTGTTAGTTGTGGGCAAGAGCATTGTAGATAATATCATTCTTTGCCATGAAATTGTGCGTGTTAATTGTGGGCAGGAGCATTGTAGATAATATCATTTTTTGCCATGAAATTGTGCGGTGGGTTCGACAAAAAATCCCACTCATAATGCTCTTCTCAAGATTGATATCCATAAGGCTTCTGACTCCATAAGATGGGATTTTATCTCCAAAGTTGTTCTTGCTATATCCTTTCCCCCTGTTTTTGTCAAGTAGATTCTTTCTTACATCTCCTCCCCTAAGTTCTCTGTCTTTGTCAATGGGTCTCCTGTCAGGTTCTTCCCCCCCTCTACTGGGATTCGGCAAGGTTGACCCCTCCCCCCCTTCCTCTTCTGCCTTGCCCTTGCAATTCTTTCCAAATCCATTCAATCCCATATGGATAACCTCCTCATCTGCCCTATTCCTAACTGCAAAGCCTCTAAGCTCACTCATCACGCTTTTGCTGATGATCTTATGATCTTCTCCAAAGCTGATTCTATTTCCATCCAAACTATTATGTCCTCCCTATCCTCCTTTGAATCCCTCACGGGTTTTCATATCAACCTTCTCAAATCCCGCATGTTCCTCGTCGGAGTCTCTGATTCCTCCAAGACTAGGTTGCTAGAGGTTACGGGCTTCCAGATGGGATCTATTAGGCCTTCACCTCATCTCTTCAAGGCTAATTGCCCATCACTATTTTTCTCATGCTTAGCCAAATCCGCAAAAGACTTCACCTCTGGAAAGGGAAGGCTCTGTCCTATGCTGGTTGTTTGGAGCTCATCCGGTCTGTTCTCCCATCCTCTTACATATACTGGTCTGGAGTCTTCCAGCTCCCAAAATGACCGTTTAACATAATTAGGTGGCTTGCACAAAGCTTGAATAGCCTACAGATGAATGGCCTACAGAAATTATCACATACAATTAGAGATGGTGAGGATAATACATCTGAAATGACCTTGCTCCTCCATATGACCAAATCAGCAAAATTTTATGGCAGAATGCAGATTGGCGGCCAATTTAGCCAAGCAAGAGATACAGAGGACAGAGACATAAGGTACAGGGGGCAGAGATGTATATTCATGATCTCCCCAGTGGCATGTTTTTGGCAGTTTGGATTGCTCTTGTGGGGGCTATTTACCTGACTTGTATAATATCATCTAATGAATTTGTTGTTACATAAATATAGAGAAACCTGACAACAACAAAAATCCCCCAAGTACACAGCTTGCCACCTTGACAGCAGAAACAATTTCTCTATCTGAAAATTGTTGAGATGAGATTAAAAACTATACAGTTTCTCAAAGTTCCTTTTGTGTCTAAGGAGACATTTGAAAAATAAACATGTTCATCTCTTTCGGGTGCACCTTTCTCAATGAAAGAAAATGAACAAAAGCATGTGTACGGCAACAGTGTTCCAATTATGTGCAAAAAATTGCAAAAAAGAAATGAATGTGACATATATAGTCATGTTCTTAAAGTCTTCGACCTTAGTTTGCAATCATTTAAATCATGAAGCTGAACATCCCTCCGCAAATCTATGTTCATGAATGTAGAGAAAACTACAATACAGTAAAAGATGAACTATATAGTATATGTTCAAATTTGTATAAAATTGCTACAATCGTTAGGATAAGATGAAAGATGGACTCACAATCATATCTGGGAGAGGCATTTTTATTTTTGTGAGCATTATTTCACAGTTATACGCTCTGCGCAACTCAACCTGAAAATTAATAAATGAATAATCAAAAGCACATATAGAAAGATTAGAAAAATATTTTTAAGTAGCATGTACAATAAAAAAACCTTCTTTTTTGCAGGGGGGGGGTGGGGCCGGGGCATATTTTGCAACATATCTCTAGTCCCATGATCTAGCTATATCAACCGTTATATTTTAAACCAAAAAAAAAAAGGGGGGGGTGGTGGGGGAGCATTTCATCTCCCTGTGTAAGAAATTACTACTCAAATGTATCGTCTCAAGGAATCTAAGATTGAAGTAGACAAATGCAAGAAGAAAGTCAATGCTTGATGTGTACACAGGAAAGGGAGGAGATAACAGGTTAGGGGGTAAGGGAGATAAAATAGGGATATTTGAATAGAATCGATTTACAAACGAAGCTTGGTGTCATTAGTCCTATTGAGGGAACCGCCTCCTACTAGTTAGGGCATTGTTTATCCTTCAAAGTCCTCTTCTTTCCTTCCATTACTTATCAATAAAAATAACAATTACAACAAGTTGTAACCTCTCAAAACTACTCAACCCAATACTAGATTAACTTCTGACTACCATAACCAATATCAAATAACCCATACAAAAAAGGAACATAGTGTACAAATCAATACCCATTCATAAAATGGAGAATTGCACTTTTTTCACCTATTCAAATACAGGTGTAAGCTTAAGTTAGATCAGCATCAGATCATCACACGGCTGCTTCTTAATGAAATATCCAATTATTTTCCATAGCATCATAATATTATCTGTGGACCTAACCAAACCATCCTATGTCCATAAAATCTCATGATGAAAAGGAATCCAGGCTTTTGAGTTCTTCAGCATTCAAACATGAAGGAGAATCTAAGTGCATATCTCTATATAAAAAGACTGGAAAGCTGAGTTGAGTATTAATGATCTTATGCTTGTGTTGGGGATCAGACATTCACTTCAGCAGAATTGAGAAGGAAATTTGTTAAGAGCAAGAATGGGGAGAATGCTTGAGTGATCTGACTGATCACACAAGCCCTTTATCTATAATATGCAAAATAGAGTCATTGGAGTACAAGACGAAAAAAATAACCCAAATTACAAGTATGCCCCCCATCCAGCCACCCCACTAGAATAGGGTCAGTGGAAAGGGGAAAGTCCCAATGTGCCCCTACGGCACACACTCCAATTCTAACACTCCCCCTCAAGTTGGAGCATATATATCACACATGCCCAACCTGACTAAACAAGAATTAAGCATCTTCCCAACTAAACCCTTAGTGAATACATCAACTAACTAATCTTCAAACTTCACAAAGGGAAAACAAATCAAACTGGCATCCAGCTTCTCTTTGATGAAGTGTCTATCAATATTCACATGTTTGGTACGGTCATGTTGTACTTGATTATGGACAATACTAATACCATCCTTATTATCACAGTAGAGCATCATATGAAGACGAATAGGCACACCAATATCATCTAAGAGTGTGCATAACCACAACTCACAAATCCCTTGTGCCATAGCACGAAGCTCTGCTTCAACACTAGATCGAGCTACCACATTCTACTTCTTGCTACGCCATGTGAATACATCAACTAACTAATCTTCAAACTTCACAAAGGGAAAACAAATCAAACTGGCATCCAGCTTCTCTTTGATGAAGTGTCTATCAATTTTCACATGTTTGGTACGGTCATGTTGTACTTGATTATGGACAATACTAATACCATCCTTATTATCACAGTAGAGCATCATATGAAGACGAATAGACACACCAATATCATCTAAGAGTGTGCATAACCACAACAACTCACAAATCCCTTGTGCCATAGCACGAAGCTCTGCTTCAACACTAGAACGAGCTACCACATTCTGCTTCTTGCTACGCCATGTGACAAGATTTCCACCCACAAAAGTACAATACCCTGAGATGAAATTTCTGTCAGGAGATCCAGCCCAATATTTTGTATAGGCTTCAACTCTAAGAAGATTATGAGGAGATAAAATAATCCCTTTTCTTGGAGCAGACTTCAAGAACCTAAGGATACGTAGGATTGCTTCCATATGGGAGGAATAGGGATCATGCATAAAATGATTCACCAAACTGACAATCACAACAATATCAAGCCGAGTATGGAAGAGATAGGTCAACTTGCCTACCAACCATTGGTAACGCCCTTTGTCAACAGATTGACCCTCTTTTTCCTTGAGTCATGTACTAGCTTCCATAGATGTATTAGAAGAACGACAACCCAATAAACCAGTCTCTGACAATAGATCAAGGATGTACTTCCCCTGGGATAAAAAGATGTTTTATTTCAAACTCCCAAGAAAGTACCTCAGCTTTCCAAGATCCTTTATTTCAAATTCCCGACCAAGAAAGTTCTTGTAAAAAACTCAGCACTGTCATTCCCAATCACCACAATGTCATCCACATAGACAATAAGAATATTAATTTTATCACCATACCTCTTTATAAACAATGTGTGGTCAACATTTTTGCTTATACCCCCACAAATGTCATTGCCTTGTGAAATCTTCCGAACCACGCTCTAGGTGACTGCTTCAAACCATAGAGAACACGCTTCAACTTACAGACCTTGCCCTAAGTTCCTAATGGGGGGCCGGTGGGCCCCACGAGAACCAACCTGATTGGATGTGGGCCCAATTAAATACTTAATCAATTTAGGTCTAAGATCAAGTGGCAAAACAGTAAATTTGCTGATGTTTAGAATCGAGTGGCAATCCTGTAAATAGATTGAAATTCATAAGGTGGGATGGCACTTTTGTAATTAACCAGAAATCCCTAATGTTTGAATGGGTCGGTCAAGGAGAGAGGATACAATGGGGATTTGATTTATTGTTCAAGGCTGGATCTGGAACTAAAAGAAATTAAAGGACAGAGCGGCATAAAGGGGGTTTATAGGGGTATAATGGGAAAACCAAAATAAGGGGATTTAAACAAGAGCCACAATTTAGGTTGTCTTCCACCTTTGGACAGAAGCAGTAGAACCAATCTGGTTTTAGGTGATTGATCTCACCTATGTGGACTCCACTCGAAGTGAAGCTTCAGGAATTAATTCTCAAGTCTCAGCCCTACCGATAGTAACCCATGACACCTCGAACCAGCAGCCTCAGATTAGTTTGGAAAATTCTGAAACAAGGCCTGGTGGAAGAGTTGTGCTCTGTTCTGGTTGCAGAGATGGATTGCACTAAAGAAGGGGATCCAGGAGTTGAAGCTCTAGGGCCTTGGGTCGCCTACAGAGCAGTAACCTTCAATTCAAACTTCAAGTCCAACAGATTAGAGATGAGAGTTCAAGCAATTGCTTTTCAGTCTGCCATCAAACCTGTTGCTCAAGGTAAATCAGATCTGTTCTTCAATGTATATCACACAAAAGAGGGGCTGGTTGGGACAAGGAACACAGGGATTTGAATCACCCAAGGAAGGGGCTTCTTGATCAATACCTCAGCCACAAAAGTAGTGGATGTGAGGAACTCAACCTAGATCTGAAAACTTAAAGACACTGCCCAAACTGACTATTCTCAGGTAATGCAAGAAACAATGGCAGAAAACCAGAAACGAAATAGAAAGAAGAAGAGAGAAATAGAGAGACCGCAAGGGAAGAGGAAAAAAAGGGGGAGGGGTGCCTCGCTGGACAAGGAAGAACTAAGAGAGAGAAGGGGAAAAGAAGAGATTCTCCAAGAAGGAGGGGGGGGGGAAGGAGGATAGCCACGCAGGTTTCTCAAAATCAATTCATTCTTTTTTTTTATCAACTATTCTTCCCATGAATTACATGTCCAATATATAATAAAATAAAATTAAAAATCTTCTAATTAAAAATAAAAAACTAAGATAGAAATAAAATCTCCTACACCTAAGCTAACAAAATAAAGAAACAACTAGGGACTCAAATAGGGAACAAATATTCTCAAACAAAAATAAAATCCTAAATATTCTATTAAACTTAGAATCAAAATTAGTAACTTGGAACCCAAATTGGATCTGGGTCTTGATCCGGGTTCTGGAGCATGCTTGGATTGATCCATCGGTGTGCTGCTGCATCAGTTCCCTTGTGGGAGAAACCAGGTAAAATATCCATATTTACTTCCTCATCTAGCTCTCCATGAAGGAAAGCATTCTTTACATCAAGTTGTCAGAGGTCCCATCCTAGGTTTCCAGCACATGAGAGCAACAATCGCACAGATGTCAATTTGGCAACAAGTGCAAGCGTCTCCTGGTAGTCAATGCCATAGGTCTGAGTGGATCCTTTAGCCACGAGCCTTGCCTTGTACCTGTCTACAAAGCCATCCATCTTCTGCTTCACCACAAACACCCACTTACACCTAGGAGAAAGAGTCACAAGTTCCCATGTAGCATTCTTTTTTAGGGCATCCATTTCTCATATCATTACGGCCTTCCATTTTCCATCTAGAAGACCTTCCTGCCAATTCTGAGGAACACATGCAGAAGAAAGAGAAGACATAAGCATGATAGGAGGGAGAAAGGGAATCATATGAAACAACATGGGATATGGGCATTGAGTGCAAGTCCTAGTGCCTTTTCTAAGAGCAATAGGTTGGTCAAAGAAAGAAGTTATACATGTCACAATAGGCTTAGTCGGCTCTGGATCCAGAGTTGGCGAGGGGATGTGTGAAGGTGTTGCAGTGGTAGAAGTGGTCTCAAGTTGCTTATCTCAGAAATTCACCAATAATGCGCTGCACGGGAGTCAAATCCCCTTGGGTAGGGACAATGGTCTCAAGCTGGAACAATGGTTTCAATCTCCCCATAAGCTGGGACATCAATAGTCTTTGTCCCCTTATTCTCTGTCAAAGATGGTAGGTACACTGGAGGTGGAGCAAGCAAATTCAAAGTCAGCTCTTCACTGTCAATACTTAGAGTCAGCTCTTCATTGTCAATACTAGACTCCCCCTAAAGAGATGGCGAGGAATAATAGCCAACGGATTCGTGGAACACAACATCCATAATGAATATGGTACGCCTAGTGAGAGAATGATAACACTTATATCCTTTCTGAGTAAGAAAAACCCAGAAAAATACACTTAATGCTACGTGGTTCCAATTTTCCTGGTGAGTGGTGATCCCTAGCATAACAAGTGCACCCAAAAGTCTTCGGAGGAACCAAAAACGACTTATCCCCATGAAGAACGACAACAGGAGTACAGGAATCAAGAACCCTAGTAGGCATGTGGTTGATCAAGTAGGCAGCAGCATAGTTAACAAATTCGGATTCGGGAATTATTCGGACGGAGAATTATTCGGAATAATTCGGATGATTAATTGAAGGATTCGGTCAAAAAAGCGGTCAAAAAAGCTTATTGGGTTTTTTTTTTTTTAATTGTTTTTTATTTATTTTTTTNAAATTTTTTTTTTTTTGTTTTTTTATTTTTTTATTTTTGGTTTTTTTTTTAAATAATGTTTAAATGAACCGAATAATTCGGATTCGGTCCGAATTATTCGCGATTTATATTCAGTTTTGAAAAAGTCGCGAATTTTAAAGAATTTTATTTTTAATTCGGATTCGGTCCGAATTTTTGATAAAATTCGGAAAAATTCAGTTCGGCCGAATAATTCGCGAATTATTCGGCCGAATTGATAACTCTAGGCAGCAGTCAAGACAATATCACTCTAATACTGAGAGGGAACTTGTCTGGCAAACATCATTGCGGGTAATGTCCAGTAAATGTCTATTCTTGCGTTTGGCAACCCCATTCTGAGCAGGAGTGCCAACGCAGCTAGTTTGATGAAGTATCCCATATTTAGCAATGTACTCTGAAACTGACCCTCAATATATTTAGTACCATTATCACTGCGAAGAATTTTCAGAGTAGCATTGAACTGGTTCTAAATCATCTTGTGGAAGCGTTGAAAACAATTGAACACCTCATTTTTGTGCTGCATCATATACACCCACGTTGTGCGAGAATGACAATCAATAAAAGACACAAACCAACGTTTACCAGAGATAGAGGTCTAACAAGACAGACCCCACACATCAGAGTGAACCAAATAGAAAAGTTTAGGACTTCTTTTATTTAATAGAAAATAACTAAAACGAGTTTGTTTAGCCAGATTACAGGCTTCACAAAAAAAAAAAGTCATCCTTATTACATTGCTTAACTAATTGCGAAAATAAAAGAGCTAATGTTCCAAGAGGAGGATGTCCCAAATGAAAATGGCACTGTTGCAGATCAGAGGAGACAGGGTGTATCTGATGAGGGATAGTAGAGACCGCAATTGTAGGAAGACAACCATCATCAAGCAAATAAAGACCACCCTGCACTTTACCACATCCAATCGTCTCTCTTATTGCCAAATGCGAGAAAAAGCAGTAGGAAGGAAAAATTGTTACTTTATAATTCAAGTCTCAAGTAAGGCTACTAATAGTTAATAGACAAGTAGTAAAATTAGGGCTATGTAAAACTGAATTTAAAGTGAGAGAAGTAAAACACTGAATAGAACCCTTTCCGATGACAAAAGATAGGATGCCATCTACAACTCTCACTTTTTCTCTACCTGAGGTGGGTGAATAATGGTGGAAAAGGTTAAAAGAACCAGCCATACAATCAATGGCACCAAAGTCAATGATCCAAGGACTGAAGACTACCGATGCACAGTGACCACCAACAAGATACCTGAATGAGCAAAGTTGGAACCTAAAGGAACTAGAGAATTGGCAGGTGTTGATGAATTGAAAGCCTAGAGCATACGTCTGAAATCCGGGAGTTCCTCTTGGAATAAACCAGTATCAGTTGCAGAAGGTTTTCCCACAGTTTCAGCTTGATGGGCCTTGTTCTTGGTTTTACCAAGAGCACGTTTAGCTTCAAAACCAGCTGGTTTCCTATAAAGTTTTCAACATGTGTCATTGGTATGGTATAGTTTGTAGTAGTGTTCACATTTCACCACTTACTTCGTAGTGTCACTGGTACAGGCAGCAGCTCCCTCAGAAGTAGTAGAACTAGTCTGTAGAGCTGATTTCTCAGTAGAGGGAGTGTTAAACATAGAGTTACGACGACACTCCTCCGTATAAACCAGGGCAAAGGATTGTTCCAGAGTAGGGAAGGGAGATCTGCTAAATATGCGGACACAAATCTGATCATACTCAATATTCAAACTAGCTAGGAAATCATACACTCTAATTTTGTCTACATGTTTTTCATAGGGAGCAATATCTTCAGAACTGGATGGATGATAGTCTGCAAAGTAATCAAGCATATATCACAGAATTCGAAGTTCAGCATAATGCTTGGACACAAAGAGGTCTAGTTGAGTAGTAGTACGCACTTTCTTACAAAGATAAAATACATGAGCATCATCCCTATTTGTCCATATGTTTCTTTGGCAGCAACCCACATTTGAGAAGCAGTTTCTAACAACAAGAATCCTCTAGAGATAGATTGAAGTATAGAGTTGATCAGAAAATCAATTAGCAAAGAGTCATTATTATCCATTTGTCATGAGGAGTACCCTCCCCAGAGGGTTTCTTTGATTTGCCTGTGATATGGCCAATGAGACCTCTGCCAGCAATTGTAAGATAGGTGGTTATGGACCAAATAATTAGTTCCATCCAATTTCACAGAGCAAGCACCAATTGGAATATATTCACGCACTTTCCTCCGAAGGTCAAATACCTAAGCATCATTCCCCATTTGACTATAGGTTTCTTTGGAAGTAGCCCAAATTTGAGAAGCAGTTTCTAACAACAAGAATTCTCTACAGATAGATTGTTGTATAGAGTTGATTAGAAAATCCATTATCAGAGAGTCATTGGTGATCCATTTGTCATGAGGAGTACCCTCCTTAAAGGGTTTCTTTGAGTTACCTGTGATATGGCCAGTGAGACCTTTTCCAACAATCGTAAAATAGGTGGTTCTGGAGCAGATGACATAATTAGTTCCATCCAATTTCACAAAGCAATCACCAAATGGAATACATTCATTACGACCTTGCCTATCAGAGTCTCAGGTTGCAAGAGATACACTAATTACTCCAAACATGATGACAATAGGAAGAAGTCAACAAAATTATGGGAGAAATATCAGGTCTTCAAAACCAGCCCTCAAAAAAGGCCAATACTTGGATCGAACAGCCCAGTAAGGTTGGTGTAGAACTCCTCCAAGTTATATCCGATTTTAATGAAGAACTGGAGAGATGGTCCAACTAGGGTTTTAGGAGAAAACCCTCAAATTCTGCACAGAAGAGGATCATACACACCCGCCTTGGCAAACTGGGCCATAGGACTGGTCAAACTTCTCTGCAGGGGTGAAGAAGATATCCTCCAAATCTCAATCGAGTCTGAGGAGTGGAACCCTAAATCAATGTAAACAAGGTTTTGGAGAGAGAAAAAAACCCTAGTTTCTTGAAATCGCAAATGAAGCAGCTTCAATCTTGCAGGTTGATCTTGTAGGTAATGATGGCTCCTTTCCAGATTGTTGTACTTGATCTTTAATGTGGAAATTTGTTCTTAGAAGTAGGAAGAACCAAATTCTAAAGGAGAAGAATAATAAAAAATCGCAAAAGGTAATAACCCTATTTTTCAAGGTTTTTTTGGTTTAAAACATTGAGGTGATGTGTAGGACAGCAACTAGATTCATAAGAATCACCTCATTAGTGCTGTCCTATAGGTAGTTAAGCAGGCAAAAGTGGGAGAAGATGTTGGCTTATGAAGAAAATGGAAGACGAGAGAGAGAGAGAGAGAGAGAGAGAGAGAGAGAGAGAGAGAGAGAGAGAGAGAGAGAGAGAGAGAGAGCTTGTGATTTTGGAAAAAGAAAAGAAAAGTGGCTAGAAAAAAAAAAAACTAGATCAGAAACTTAGCTCTGATACCATGTTAAGAGCAAGAATTAGGAGAATGCTTGAGGGATCTGATTGATCACATAAGCTCTTTATTTATAATAAGCAAATAGAGTCATAATTGGAGTTCAAGAGGAAAACCATAACCCAAATTACAAGTATTCCCCCCATCCAGCCACCCCACTCTAAATAGGGTCGGTGGAAGGGGGAAAGCCCTAATGTGCACTTGTAGCACACACCCCTATTCTAACAAAATTAAAGTTATGAAGGCCTAGGATTACTATGATGATTTCATTAGCAGGCAATTACATAAGTTTGTCAAGTGAGAGGCAACTTGGTTAACCAAAAGAATATAATCAGTTACTTAGTTAAGGGTTTCGGGGAGCTTGGCTTTAAAATTCTTGTTCCATAGTGTCAGAAATTTAATTAATTACTAGCTTGGACTAGCAAGCATTAGAAAGTATGTCAGGTATTTCTGATGGGGATCGGGGTTGGAAAACCCTAATCAGATCGCTTATGGGCCCATTCAAATATTGGATTAAGATGAGTCAATTGTAAAAAATAATAGCAGTCTCGTAATTATATTGGAGTTTACAAGTGGGACGGCAATCTAGTAAATACTTGGAATTTAAAACCAAAAGAGAAAAGAACAAAAAGGATGTGTAACGTATAAGGTGGGAGGGGTAATGTTGGAATGGAACTTAAGATCAGTGATAGTGGGGAATAAACATAAAAGAGAGGGGTATTTCTGGAAAGAAAAACAAATAAAAGAAGATAAAACCCACTTTATGAGCCTGTCTTCAACCTCACGACACCAGTTGCAGCGGAAACCAGAACTCAAACCACTTGAGAGATCTCCATTGTATGAAGGTGTTCCACTCCGAAATTTCAAAGGGAGAATTGCGACTTAAGGCTCACTCGGGTGTTGCCATCAATCAACCCATTAGTGCACAACAAGGGAGATCCCACTTCTGCAACTCAAACCTAGCACATGAACAGAACCAGATGTTGAAGTTCTGGCAAATAGAGATCAGATCTAGACTCAAATTTGTGTAGGGTGAGTCGATTCTGTAATAGAAACAGCCCCTAAATGTCAAATTGATGTGAAGAGTAACAGTAGAGATCGATGACGACGATTAAAGGATCTATAGTCACACTAGAACAGAGCAGGTATTTCAGTCGATTATGGAAGAAAAGTAAGAGAAGGGAAAGCGAATATCACAGAGTGAGAGAGAGAGAGAGAGAGAAGAGAATCGCACAAGGGGGAGTGGATGGAAAGAGTTCACACAACCATTGCTATTGCACCATTTTGGCACCATAACAACTCAATCAATTCATTCTTCAAGTCTTACCCAATGTATTGGGTTACATGCCTATTTATAATAAAAAGAAATTAAAAACTTCCTAATCAAACTGAAATTATATCTCATAATTATTCCCTAAGACCTAGACTGACAAAAATAGAAAAACAATAAAACTCAAATTGGTAATTCCAACTTGTATAACAGCTACCCAAAAATAAAAGATTGCAAATATCCCCAAATAAAATAAATTCCTAAATAATTAAAATATCCTACCAAACCCCAAAAAAAAAAACCCAATTTAGACCTGGTTCATCTCATTCGAGATTACCAGAAGGGTCAACCAGGTTCAGCCATGATTCTGCATCAGTTTCTTGTTATCTAGAATAATATCAAGAATCTCTACCAAAAGAAATAGCATCAAGAGTCCAATTATGGAAATAGAGTTTCTATTTTATTACTTTCATAGCATAAGAAACCAAGATTTGTTCAAAAGTAATATATGTCCAGGATTCAGACCTGGATGGTCATTAAATCCTAGGATATAGTAATGTAGTTCAAGGTTCTAGAAACAATCTAGAAAAAAGTACTGCAACCAGGATCACTACAGAAATTGGTAGAGAATCAGGCTATGGTCAGAATCAGTAGATTTTAAGAAGAACAAAGGAGAAAAAGATGAGGAAATATCACATCTACAAAAATCAGATCAGAAGACGGAGGAGGAAAAAAATAAGGCGGAGATCACATCTGGAATATCAATCTCATACACAAAGCTCATACAAGGACACTTTTTTTTTTTTTTTTTTTTTTTTTTTTTGATGAATAAATAATTCATTACCAAGAGGAGAATATATAAGGGGGGAAAGAGGGAGAAGGGAACGCTTAACCCAACAAGGAAAAACCATCCCAAGGGGAACTACAAAAGCACAAACACTAGGACCAAATCAGAACCAGCAAGAGGGGGGGAAGCCAGCACCGTCAAATGGGATGGATGAGATCAACCTGAAGGTTCCAAGAAGTAATGATGTGGGAATTTCTAGGGGAGTTAGGGACAAGACGGGAATGAAGGCCATGAAAGGCTTGGGCTTTAGAAGTAACATCAAAGTAGATAGCTTTCCAAATCTTATCTAGAGATTGAGAGTTATGTGTCCATCTACGATGTTACGTCCCATCCAAAGATGGTTTATAGTTGCACAAAAAGCCAGTTTACCAATGGTGTCACAATTGGAAGGGCCCAACAATGTCATGTCTATCCAATGGATCTAGATCTAGATATACCAGATCTTAATTAAATACAAATAAATAACTCAAACGCTTTGATTGTTGGATCCATGAAGCCTATGGATCCTTGGGATTGGTGGATCTTTTTTATATCTCTGTAGTTTTGGGTCATGGATCGAGCCAAGGATCACAACCTCGTCTATCCATCCTCTATATTGTCCTTTTCCTTCCGTCTTGCAATAGAAATATGATACGTATGTGCAACTATAAACCATCTTTGGATGGAGCGTAACATTCATAGATGGACCCTCAAATCTCGATCTCCGGATAAGATTTGGAAAGCTATCTACTTTGATGTTACTTCTAAAGCCCAAGCCCTTCAAGGCTTTCATACAAGGACTCTTAATCACTCTCACAAATTGATTTAACTAAGGAGACTCAAAACAGAATCTAGTATCTAATAAGTATCTCATTCTAACTTAGACACTCAACCAATAATCCCGCGTACTGACTTTACCCCCAATTTTATGGGTTGATAAATTAGAATCGTTACAATTAAACCCAAAAAATAAAAGGCCCAACATGTAACATTACTACCCAAAGGTCAACTTCAGCACATTGGGATGCCTGCTATCCCTTGTGGGCCTCCCAAGCTTGCGCTTGGCCAAGTAATGGAATGTATGTCACCAAAATAAACAATGGGTTTTGAATGTCTGACATGGATGCATTGGGTAAAGTGAAGGTCAAGGTTCAGAATATCAGGTTTCAACCCTTGAGGAGACTGAATTTCGGTCATACCAAGGAAATTTTTTAGGATTGGTGGAAACTTTGGCTTTAACCCCCAATTTTTTTTTTTTTTTTTTTTTTTTTTTTTGCCTCATTGTTTGTGTGTGTCCTATTTTAGACATTTCTAACTCATTCACATAATTAGTTTCACGGAAAAAATACCTAAAGTCATACTTGTGGTGTTGACCAAAGTTTGCTAATGTACGTTGAGTCGTTGACTGAAACTATACTACATAAGTACATATATAAGTTTTAACTAAAAATGTGAAATATATTATTAAAAGTTTAAAACTAACAAAACATAATGTAAAGGACCCAAAATAAACAATAATATTACATTATTGTGAGTTATCTCTCAAGTCTCAATAGTCAACACTCAACACTCATCACTCAACACTCAATCCCAAGTAGAGCGTCTAGGTTGGGATGGATACCCAAAGACACTGTCAACAAAAGATGATCCACCACCTAAACTACCCTCCTATCCAAATGAAGTAGAAGATCCACCATACTGTCCATACCCACCACCATATCCAAATGAACCGGTGCTCTCGAAGGATGGTCCACATGCATGTACACTATACGATGGATACCCATAATGCCATGCAGATGATCCGACACTCTCAAAGCCACTATCACCATGATGTACTGGACTAGAGCTCGAGTCAATGAATTGTGGTGCACGCCAGTGCCCAAATCCTCCACTCTGTACCAAACTCATGGCTTCCATTGTGCTAGACAAACTAAATATATCCATGCTTTGGCCCATCCCAGTTGCCTATTTACAACATCTAGTCTATTTCCAAGTATATTCTATAAAAAAAAATTGATTTTTGGGGAAGATGGAATTTACCTTTTTGGTCCAAACTCCCTTCCTTAGTAGATTTGCTATGAATGTGCAAGATCCAAGCTTAGAATGAAGATTTGATAGCACAAGGGCAAAATCTTGAGTGGTTTCTCAAGTTTCCCACTTCATAGAGAAGAAATATGGGGAGAGGGTCGAAATTTTAAAATAAGAAGGCTTGGTTTCCCAGTTAAGAAGGTTTTATAAAGGCTTGTTCAACCCAAAGGGTCTCAGTCGAAATGTGAAAATTTTGATCGATATTGGTCGAAATGTGGGAATTTTGGTCGATACTGGTCAAAACCAATGACTTTTAAAAGCCACATAGTATTTGGTATCGGAGTCCCAGGATACCGTCGAAATGTAGGAAATTTTGACAGTATCGATCGAAACCTTGAACCTTGGTGAAGGTTCAAGTATCATAAGTGAATTGTTCAGTTGTTAGATCGAAGGTTCACAAAGAATGAGTAAACTGTTCAATTTAAAAAAGTTAGGACAATTAACATAATGTTCAGCCAAAAATAGCCACAAGAAAATGCTTCACGTATTGATGTATACCCCTGAAAACAGGGTATAAGCAAGAAGCAACCACTTTTAGTCCATCAATGTTGTTTGCATGACAAAACAAAACAAAAAATGTCAGTACCAACTGCACTTTCTCTGGTTTGTTGATGTTAGAACCCCGTCGAATTCCACCCCTGTCCTTGCCACTCCCATCAGTATTAGCTGAAAACAGACTTTCAAGTTCCGAAATATCTATTTCAGGGGCCCTGTGCAGGAAAAATGGGGGAGAGGTGAAAAGAAGAAGACAAGAAAGAAGTTTCATAAGCCATTTTGCATTAAAAGTAGGAACTAATAATTTTAAAAAGGATGAAAGGTAAGACTGTTTAAGTATAAAGAGCCCTCTCAATGCATGATATGAAGAATTGAAGATTCCTACGCCACACAAAAGGTCAAGATCCAAACCTTCCAATCTATGGACAACCGTTTAAGCTAGCTGCAACTCAAAAATTATGTCATTTGAGGCATTTATTCCAGTTCATTAAAGCATCTACCTTGATTCCTATTGTAGCAGGGACAACATCATATATTATCTTTTTACTATATGAAGAAATATCTGCAATCTACCCTTTGTGGAGGGATATGATCCACTCCAGCAGTATTCTGACATATAAGATCTATTATAAAATGTGCCATTCACATGAAGCATAGGCAATGCCTTGAACACCAATATATCTACCAGAAGTTCATGAACTTATAGTGCATATAAAATACATTGATACAATGACATATAAATATAGATGTAACAAGCATTCTACTTTACAAAAAGCCTTATGGAGAAGAAGGAAAAAATAAAATAAAAATTACATACATACCTTGACCCATTTTCTTGTCTCTGGGAATCAGCCCATAAGCTACCTTGCACTGCCCGAGTAACTTTTACCCAGTGTAATGGCTTTAAAGAAGCTTTCTTAGCTGCATTAGCAGCACCACGACCTCTTCCATAGCTTACCGAAACTGGAGCTGATGAGGTTCTTCCCCTTCCAATAGATGGTGGTGGAGGAGGTGGCGCAGTAAAACACTTTACCCCAGGGGGTGGGGGTGGGGGTGGACCATTTGCTTGTGGTGGAAGTGGAGGGATTGAAACTTGTCGAGTAGGTCCCATCGGAGGTGGGGGTGGAACTGGAGGAGCAGAACCACCAGAGGCTAAGGGAGGTGGAGGAGGTGGAGCCCCAAGGGTAGAATTCTTGTGTGGAAGTGGAGGGATTGAAACTTGTCGAGTAGGTCCCATGGGAGGTGGGGGTGGGGGTGGAACTGGAGGAGTAGAAGCACCAAAGGCTAAGGGAGGTGGAAGAGGCGGAGGAGGAGGCGCCCCAAGGGTAGAATTCTTGGGTGGAAGTGGAGGGATTGAAACTTGTCGAGTAGGTCCCATGGGAGGTGGGGGTGGAACTCGAGAAGCAAAACCACCAGAGGCTAAGGGAGGTAAAGGAGGCGGAGGAGGCGGAGGAGGCGGAGGAGGAGGAGCCCCAAGGATAGAATTCTTGGTAGATGCTCCAAAAATTCCTGAACTCATAGAAGGCGGCGGTGGCGGCATAGGAGCATTATTAGATAAATTATGCCAAGGTGGTGGTCGAGGACTAAAACTACCAAAGCTAGAGGGAGGTGGTGGAGGTGGTGGAGGTGGTGGAGGTGGTGGAGGGCCTTGATGAGAACCAATTGGAGGAGGTGGAGGGGACCGCTCGTCCAGGTTGTTACTAGAAATTATCGAAGGAGGTGGGGGCGGAGGTGATGGGCATCTATTGGAGACATCACCAGAAGGTGGAGAAAGGCCTCTTGTAGAGGTAGAAAGGGATGGTGGAGGCGGAGGAGGAGGCGGGGGTGGTGGTTGTGGTGGTCGTCCAGGAGAATCTCCAGCAGAAACAAGGGGAGCAGGAGCGCAACAGCCTAATGGATCATCTTCACCAGAAATAGGATAAGAAGGGAGAGGAAGCAATGAAGGATTTACATCAGAAATAGAGGGTTGGGGAGTAAGCAATGTCAAAGCATCTCTCCCAGAATGAAACGGTAGAGGCGGTGGAGGTGGCGGACGGGGCCTTATAAGTGGGGAAGGATAATACGATGCAGCTGAAACTTTAAGAGATACACATGGTAGGGGGGGAGGAGGTGGTGGTGGAGGGGGGCATCTGCCAAAAGCAGTGGGGGAAGTTGTCGTCATGGGTTGACCAGAATTAGTGATCATCAAAGGATGAGGTGGGGACGATGGTGAGGATGGGAGCGGAGGTAGGTGTGTAGTTACTGCACCAGGAGGTGGTGGAGCTGGAGGATATGGGGATAATTCATTCTCATTTGTAGGAAGAGATGGTGAAGGGCTTGGCAGTGGTGGAGTTGCATCATGAGCATTGTTTTCCAGAGTTTCATGTCGAGATGATCGACATAGCAGTGGTGGTGGCGGCGGAGCTGGTGGTGGTGGATGCAATGGTGCAGAATCTGTAGCATGGGGACCATAGCTTTGAGAACGTGAAAGAATAGAACAACCTGGACTTGGAATTGAAGTTTCAGTTGGAACAACAGAAGACTGGGAAACAAAGTCTTGTGGAATTGTAACATCTTCTAATTCAATGTCTTGAGCTATAAGATCATTAAGGGAATTCATAAATGGTGTGGCCACAAATTTTGCATTTGGAATGGTTTCAGATTTTATAAGATCCATGCTAGCAGTCTTTGAATAATCATTTTCTTCCTCAGAATCTGTAGGTGATGTTTCTACACTCATCTTACTCTGCAGTTTTGAAAGCTCTTGCACATCACCTATAATGAGTTTTTCAATTTTTTCTTGTAAAGCATTTGCAGAGATTTGCTTTAGCAACCATAAAGCAGCATCCCCATCACTTTCAACCCATTCGACACCACTGAAGAGCTCTTGAACCCTAGAAAAAGCTTCAATGGGTAATCCACCCTTCTCTTCACCATTTAAAGTTGCAATTGGAGCTCTATGAGGTGATATACTCTCAACCTCCCCAAACAGAACCTAGGTTTATAAGATTAAAAGTTAGAACTGACTGCGTTCATTATCTTTATCAAAAGAGTTCTACCAGGAAAGAGTTAAGAAATTCACCTCAGCCCGAAAGCCTTTTGGATATCTCTCCTTTGAATCCCAAAGAATGTCCAAGTCCTCAGAATTCAGCATCAGAATGTTAGAACGGATGAAAGCAGTATTGAACATTATACGGAACATCATGATTTCCCTTTCCGAGTCCATATCTACATGGAGGCACTCCAATACAACATCCCCTTGAACCAAACATTGTATGTCAATTTTGATAACATCACATTCCACCTGCAGAAGGAGACCACTTGATCTCAAAACCAGCTAACAAAATGGAAACCAAAAATCTAACGAAATAAGCCTTCTACCTGTCGGTAATGCCGAAGGGCTTTGTTCTTCTTGGGCAAGGAGAACAGCATATGAGTTGAAAGTCCATCCTTGCTGAGGAGATTTCGACCAAAAATACGGATCATTGGCCTACATCCAGTGTGGGAGTCAAAGCTAGGAATTGCTCGAAGAATGAGACAATCCAAGGAAAGAGCCCGCTCTGAAGGTGGCCATTCAGGGGAGATGTTTCTCCGCACAACATAATGCAAGTAACGAAGCTGAGATGGTAATGGGTTCAGAGGGGACAGAAGCTGTAAAAAACCCTTGGGTGCCTCCCGATGGACCATTTCAAGAATCCTCTGCTCACTACTGTGCAGCTTTTTGAAAACCAGGAGGCTAGCTAAGACAAATGCCAACAGTGGCCAACCCCCCCTCTCACAGTGAAGCAAGATAATATTTTGATGATTACCAATTGAGAGCCAATTCTCACAGACACGCAAGAAATGCTGAATTAAAGACAATGGAAGAAGGGGACAACCTTCATACTGCCGTGGATAATCCAGGACAGTGACATCATATTCACACAGAATTTCGGCAAACTGGCTCCTCTTTTCTCCTTCTCGGAAGTTGAAGGCAAGAAACGAAGAGTCCGAATATTCTTCATGAAGCTCAGTAATAATTTCATGCAAGTAGATATGGTACATTCCCTCTCGTAAAACTTCGGTCGAAAAGCATGAATCAAAAACTGCAAAGCCAGGTAGGGAAAAATTTAATGTGGGCAAATATCAGTAGAGTAGACAACTAAATATGTTTTTACATTTCAAAAAAGGTGGGGCAAGAATAACAGTAATTTAGACAAAGAATGGTTCTCACCATATACTCTCTCAACAACTTCCAGCAAACCATCAGGGGGCCTTCGATAAAAGAATCGACTAAAAAGGGACATCTTAACTGCGATATCACAACTGCAACTGTATACTGTCGAACTATACGACTCATCAGCCTGATTTTATCCCATCGACAACAACAGCAGCAAATCAGACCCAACCTGCAAAGGCGAAATAAACAATATAGAAACGAATAACTAACCAACTCATCAAAAGCATTATCCAATCATACTATTTTGGGTCGGCCACCTGAATATACAGCTTAATTACTCTTAACAGAGCATCGCATGTTTATAAGTAGTAGAAATAGGGCAATTTCACCCCTTCCTTATTTTCTTTGGAAACAAAAATAAACTAACCTAAAAATTTCTGCGGTTGCGGGTGAAAAGGAGGAAGCAGCGAGGATAAGAGTGTGGCTCTCACAAATCACAACTCCTTCACGGCATTAGCGTCTGGGCAAGACCACAGTCCTCGAAGCGAGCTTGGTTGCCTGATACAATTTAGGTCCTACCATAAACCACCAATATTAGCAAACTACGCAATGATTCCCGCACTAGTGACTTGTTCGGCGATCAAAAGGTGAAATGGTAGATTACAGATTTACAGGAGGAGAACGAGAACGACGAATGAGTACGGGCGAGCGAACAATTTGGTTGTGGCGCCAGGCGGCGGTGAGGATTTACCTGAGAAATATAGTCACATGACCCACGTTCGGAATCGGATCGGAAGAATCCTAACCGATACAGACGATTTTAGACTAGTCCTTTTCGTTTCGATTATGGATTTACCGGGTATCTTTTTTTTTATGGTAATTTACAGCTTCACCCCATAAGAATGTCAGTATTATAGAAACACCTCTATTTAATATCAAATTGCATTCAGACCCCTTACTATCTGTTAAATGATGCTATGAAATGACAAATTAACCTTTTGAGTAAAATACATATATATATATATATAGCCATTTTAAATTAACCCAAAATTACTCCTCTCTCCTTCTCATTGTGGGTTAACCATTCTCCCCTTCTCTCCTCCCATCTTCAATCTTGTTCTTTACAAAATTAGGGCTTCAGGCTAAGTATCAGGTGTCAAATTTGGCCAGGTTCCTTATTCCTTACCTTCTCACCTCTCACAACATGAAAAAAATTGAAATCCCAATCCAATCTTGAAGCGATCTTGGATGTTATGGCCATTAACCGTCTAGATTTCCAGGCGAGGTCCCATGAACGTTTGATAACAAACTCTATCTCTCCTTCACAAACTCTGTACCAGTAATTATCTGGCTCTACATTTTCAAACTTCCTCATAATCACAGTATCCTATATCTTGGCAAGCTTCATCGGTGTAACCCTAGAATCCTCCACAAGGAGAAGACGCAAAGCCATTTCCCCCAATCTAACCATAATTGATTCTGTTCCATTACAGATGCGGAATTCTTCAAGAGCTTTCTGTCCCTAGTTCTTTGGTCAAAAATTTCAGGATCTGGATGGCAACGAGACACCCAACATCATTGAATCCTTAGTTAGTTATACTCCACTAAAACCTAAAATGACTGGACCGATGAAACAAACAAACAAACACCACCCGTGCAATTCAAATTACAATGAGGGACAACATTAGAGGTAGGACTGAAACTGAGATTATTAGACTAGTAGAAAACTCAAGGAATTGTAGTTGAGAAACAAGGTCAACGGAGATGATGAAGCAAAGAAAAAAAATCTGAATAGAATCTAGTAATTCATGAACACAAATAAATTTACATAGAAGGTAAATTGATTTGAACCCCCCCCCCCAAAAGAATGGGTTTTAGATTCAAAAAATGGATTAAGATCTTAATATTACCCACAACTATTTCACCAAAGTTAGAAGTCGATCTTCAAAAATCTGAAGCTTTTAATCAAAGAAAGATATAAAGCAGCCAAACTCCTTTGTCGAGTAGGGATTTTTGCAGGTGGAGGGATTCAAACGATTTGGGGTTAGGGGTGTGTGTTTGTGAGGGTAATATCGGTACTTCAAAATTTTGAAGGGTAATATGGTATTTAAGAATAAAAATAACCGTTGATGTCATCATTTGAGGTATATTCTGTAACAGAGACTGATGGCAAGGGGTGTGAACGTAATTTGGTATTAAATAGAGGTGTTTCTATAATATTTGCATTCTCCAGAAGGTGGTGTTATAAATTACTCTTTTTTTAATGATAGGGCTTTTGAGTGTAGTTTGGTATTATACTGAAGGTGTCTTTCTAATAGTGACATTTTCTATGGGTGGCACTATAAATCACCCTTTTTTAATGGTAGGGGTTGGGGTAGGGGGTGTAAAGAGAGATTGTTGGTTCTGAAACTACTTTCAAACACTTGCAACCCAAAAAAAAAAAAAAAAAAAAAAAGACTTCGAAGAACCAAAATAAGTATTTTTTTATTTTTTTTTGGGTAAGGCAAAACAAGTAAAATAAGGGGCAGTTCTTAAATATATATATATATATATATATAATGGGCGGTCACCCTACATTGAATTTCTTTTCTGATTTCCTCTGCTCTTTCTTTTGAGCAATTACTATCATTCTTTAAGCCACTCCACCTTGAGAATCTGTTTTAACAGATAATGGAGAAAAAATATCTAAAGTCAAGTTTTGTTCAGTAAAAAACAAAACCGTACACTTTTTTGTTTCAATCTACAATCCATACTCTAAGATCTAACTCATAGCAAAATATCTAAGGATGCTCTATCCATTAGATGATTTCAGCCTTTACTGAATAGACTTCAAAGATAGGTCAATAACCACCCTCGTCCCTTGTTGAGTAGCAGAATTGCTAGCGCATCCCACCTACATTTTCGCTTAATAAATTAGTCCTTTGCCCTCAAAAAGTTATGTTATAGCAAAAGGTACAAACCAATACTAGCTCAACATGTGAATCAGGCTGGTCTGAGCAAGCCCAAGATGAGCCAGTCCCGGGACCCAAGTCATCGATCATGACGAATTCAGCTATCTACAACCAAGCCACACCTACTTTCATGGATCAGAAGCTAAGCGAATAAGCTGCATCCCCAGGTTATGCTCATTATAGTAGGTCAGGTGCAAATGGCTGACCAATGACTACATATATTGGTTGGCCATTGAAAAACCAAAGTATGTCTGCATATGTAGGTTGGAAACCGCATGGCCACATCTAAGTAGATGGGTTGCATTCGAACTATCGAGGCCAGCAACTGAGTGGACGGGCCACATCCGAGCCAATGAGGTAACAACTGAGCTAACGAACTACAATTACATCTATAAATTGGCACGTGGAAGATCGATTGGCTGCTAAGTGCTCGAGAGAAATAGCTCCACAATCGACCCGCTGAACCACCATCATTCGGAGAATCTTTGGATAAAGAATACTTGTTCACTATAAGAAAACTCATTCCTTATCAAATACGTAACCTCCAAGTAAGGAGTGGATTTATTATAATCAGGAAAGATCACCTACAAGTACTCTAATATTCTCTAAAATGAAGGAGACCCCCCTCATCAAGTAGGACATAAAGGTTCCTACAATTAGAATAGCTACCATGTATGCACACTATGAGTACAATTCACACTATACTTGAACTCCAACTAGAGTTAGGAGACTTGCCGAATTAGGACTCTCCATTGCCACCACTCTACAACTATAAATACCCAAGTAAGCCCTCTTTATAAGGATAGAAATATTTTCCATTATACTTCGAATTTCTGTTTGCAAAGAGATATGACTTAGGCATCGGAGAGTCTCCCACGGAAAAAATCTGGCACTCAGTCTCTTGTGTTTGTTCTTCTGTGCAGGATGTACGAAAAGCCTAGGAAGATTTATTGTCATAACAGATTGTTGTTATTCGTGGGAAATTGCTTCATAGCAAAGCCACCAACACAAGAACGATGTTGCTATGCGATGAGTGTTTAATATCTCCCCCCCCCCAAAACCCTTCCAGGGGGATTAGTACGTGGAGGAGATCCTCGCAACTAAAACCGCCAAGGGGCGCATCTGAGCCAGTGTAAGGGGAGAACCTCCAGCTAATAGGCATTCATATTCCACTAGAGGGGGGAACCTTTCTTCCTCCACCATCGCTTACACAGTTAAACTATGAAGCACCGGCCACCAATGCACAGATTCATGGGTTACAACTTTAAGTGTTAGAGACAAATGACATATTCAAGAGACTCCTCTGGTAGTTCAGATGAGTACTTCTTGAGGTCACATCTACTGCAGATCAGGCTAATTGATTGCCACCCCTAGGACCACATCTATTCGAAACAATGCGAGTCGAATGGGCTTTTGCGAACATGCACCATCACGACCCATCACGTAACAATCGAAGTGGAGATGAGGGCAATCATACAGGTTCTGCCAATGGGCATTGATGACTAAACCCAAACCTTACAAAACTTGAGGAATCGTCAACAAACATTTCCAACTTTGTATCGTATTGTAGGAATCCAAGCAATAGGAGTACCGAAACCTCAGGGTCGGCTAGAGAATCAAACTCCCAGGCATGAAGCCCCACTCCAAGGATAGACATGTTGAGAGAACCAAACACTAGGAGAAGGTCAATCCACCTAGGAGGACTAGCCCTACTGGGAGGGCAAATCAGTCAAGACACAGGTCGCTGAGACTTCATTCGGCAATGACCATTTGCGTCACAGAAGGGAAGAATCCCCGAGGCCAAGGGGAATTGAAGTGGCTCACCCGAGAGGAAACAAGCCTTGACCGGTGTATTTGTGAACTGGTCGAGAAAGTCAACAACTCAAAGAAGTCAACCACTAGGATCCCAACGGCCCCATGAGCAACTATTTTTTGGACGAACTAGTGAAGGTTTATCTCTCTAACAAGTTCAAGACATCGGCCTTCATTCTGTACAATGGGACGACTGACCCCGTGGAACACCTCTGTGACTACAAATCCGTTATGTCCATCTAAGGTAACTCAGACACAGTGCTCTACTTGGCCTTCCTAGCCTCACTCAAGGGGGCAAAGTTGACATGTTTTCTACTATGAGACCCGGAGTGATACCCTACTTTCTAAACACAGCCTAATTAACCATATTGACTTTGTTTGATTATATAGGGGCTGAACCGGAGAGAACCGACACAGGTACCATATGGAATATGGTAGCAAGGGTGACCTTGAACTCAGGTTGGCCTGACACGACTGAGCGGTTATCAAGTGTAATACGTGCACCCAAGCTTTGCACTTGCACGCACCACGAGACCATATATAAAAAGTAAAGGTACGTACTAGTATTGGCGGGTGCCAATGTAATCTAATATTATGTGGGGGGTTTATACCCACCTGAGATTTAACCCACCTGAGATATATCCACTTGAGATAGCCCACCTGAGATATACCCACCTGAGATTTAGTCCACCTGAGATATACCCACCTGAGATTTTACCTACCTGAGATATACCTACTTGAGATTTAACCCACCTGAGATTTAACCCACCTGAGATAGCCCACCTGAGATTTAGAAAATATTTTGGGGGCCCAAGTATAAAAGGGGGGACATTAATTGTCTTTTCCCCTATTAATGTTAGTTGGTCGGTGGGAGAGTAAAGAAGATAGAGAAAGAAGAAGAAAGGAAAAGAGGAAGAAGAAGGGAAAATCGACTGTAGAGCTTCACCGGAACTGGGTCTTGGTATTTTGAGCCCAGATTTATGATCAGCTCATCGAGGTCTTCTATTTGAGGTAGGTATTGCACACATTCCATGGATTCTTAGGAAAACCCATCATTAGACTCTCTTTTTGATTTTTTGGAAAGAACTCACTTAGATATTGCTAATCCTACTTGGATAATCAAATCTAAGGTCTAATGGAAGGTGTGTATAATGATTTTGAAGAATTTGGAAGGAGTGTTGATAAAGATCTAGAATATTCGGAGGTTCTTGAGCAAAAGAAGTGAAATTTGGGGTTTCATTGGTATTCTTGAGAACGAGGTAAGAATCTTTTTTTTTTTTTTTTCTTTTGATTTGATCTTAGATTTAGGTTGAGGGTACATGATTGGACCTTAGATAAATTATTTGAGTCACTGGATCATCCCCAAACAAGTTTCCTAAGCCGGAGGAAAGTCAGAAATGATGTTGGAAAGATTTCGTTTAAAGACTAGGGGGTATTTTTACCCCACCTGTCTTCTGGTTTTGGCCCACCTGAGTTCACAGAACTCAGATTCTAGGCTCTGGAGTAATCAACGGGCTGAAACTGGCGGGCTACTTAGCCCACCTGTCTTTGGCTCTAGCCCACCTGTCAGAATTGCCAGAATTGGTCCAAATTTGATGGGTAACCCCCATTTATGATTCTAAACCCGATTTTAGTGTTCAAACATGATGATTTTGACCCCAAATAGTGAATTGATAAACCATTATGTTTATAATAGGTTACACTCAATATACGCGTACCCACACATTGGATTAGGGCAGGCGTCTGGGTCGATAAGGAAAACAAAGGCAAACACCCACTTCGTTTGCTCGATCGAGGAGCCGATCAAAGTCACTCAGAAAGACGATGAAGACCTAAAGGGCCTGAACTTACCACACAACAATGTCATTATGGTTCAGTAGGTCATCGCCAACAACTTGCTCTGTAGGCCTTTGATCGACTATGGATCGTCAGTCGACGTGGTGATTTACAATGCATTACAAAATCTTAGATTTCGAGATGACAAGCTCAAGCCAACAGGAGGTCCTCTATACGAATTTTTAGGATCCGCGTAACAGATCGAAGGATGTATCAAGTTGCTTGTGACCATAGGCGAAAGCCCTCGCTCGGCTACTACTCTTGTAAACTTTAAGGCCATCAAGATGACATCGGCGTACAACGCCATCCTAGGACAACCATCTTTGAATAACCTAGGGTTATAGCCTCCATAAAGCATCTGAGGGTAAAATTCCCCATGGAACAAGGGATCAAGGAGTGTTGCTCTAGCCTGAGAAATTAGCACGAGTACAATGCAAACTTCACCAAAATAACAAAGAATGCCTGCTCAGGCTTGGTGTGCGGCATAAAAGTCAAACATGTATGGACGTATCTCAACTAATGATCCCAACTTGAAAACAGCTGAGATTATTAGATTTATCCACAATTTGATTTCCGTCTTGGGTAAAAGGTGAGGATAAGGACCCGAATAAGGATAATACTGAAAAAACAAATGAATTTAAATCCAAAGCCAATTTGGTTGAGTCCAATCATCAAAATTTGTCCTCTAATAATTTAAATACAACAGGGCCTGCTTGGTCCAATGGTAAAGGTACGGATGTTTTGACCTGGTGGTCAATTGGTCAAAATAGCCTCTTGACATTCTCGGGGTAAGGCTACGTAGTTCTCACCCTCGGATCTCACACATGCAGGAGCCTTATGCACCAGTTACGCCCTTTGAGGTAGGATACTTTCGAGAATGGGATAGGGAAAGTCTTTACATTGTTTAACTGAGTTTATTACAAATCAATGACAAATTCAAGATATATAAGAATGGGTGAAGAATAAATACTATTAATGCAACATTTCCTCCTAAATAAGTACCCACGTGTGGAAATCAATTTACATACTTGCATTAATGGAAAGATTTTTTCAAGCATGATGTATGATTTATACACTGGTGTATGGTCGTCACTGTTAATGTTGAATGCTTGAAATCACTTTATCCTTTACCTTTTCCTCATATGTTAAGAAAAATACTTGTCTTGATATGGTCCAAAACAGTTTAAACACAAGAAAGTGGATTGAAAATATACTTGTAGGGTGGCTATCATTTTAATCAAATGTGCTCTTGCCGTGTGGATTGGGCTCGATCTTGAGTATATGAGCTTGGTTGGGTTAGCAGTTTGTCTAGATTGGATTTAGGGTTATATAGTAGTGGAAAATGCATAACAAGTAATGAAGATGTTCTGGCTATGCATGCATAGAAAGCCCATATTGGTCTAACCTACTAGCCATATTACTATCTCTATTGAAATTCTTCCAATATAGAAGAAAATCTCTTCTGCTTAATTCGGGATTTGCAAAATATATGCCAATTGCTCACTTGAAAATGTGACATGTCTACCTTTCACAAATGAGCAAATAAAATGCATCCCCTTCTTTTTTAATCTACATGTTATAGCAAAAGTATCTAAGTAGCTTAGGGTAACAAGCTTCCATATAGAATCTTAATGTTGTATGCATTAGAATTCCAAAACAAGCATACCAACGTTACCAAGTATGGAAAAAGTTTCAGACATAAAAATCTATCACCATAATAGCAAAGCCATGGTTGAGTCTAGTCCGGGATCATATTAAAGGAACTTTGAATATGGTAGATTTGGGGCAGCTTGCTTGAGGTAATGTACATACACTACAGCTGCCCTATACACCCAGATAGCATCAGATGACTTAATGCCCCTATAGAGAAGGGCCACTTTATTGGGATACATGCCCAAGTGCTAGTCTATCCATAAGATGCACTATTTACCCGAATCCAAGCTATGAACAAGGCATGTTGAGGGCAAGATTGTAGTTTGTGTAAAAATTATCCACCAAAGTAGTGAATGTACATTAGTCACAAATTTAATGATTAATGGGAGGTTTTAAGAGTTAGTTTGAATGTGAAGCTACCCCAAGTTTGCATAGTTAAAAAAAAAAAAAAAAATTGAAGGTTTCATTTCCTTGGATGTCATAGTGCACAAACTCACAAGCTTACTTTTAGGGTTGCCTTCTTTGAATCAAGCATGTAGGTCTGTAAAGGTATTTGTAAAAAAATTCAAAAGAAAGAAGGAAGGGCTTTAGAGTTGCTCTTAGCTAGTGCAAAACCAAAAAGACAAATAATTATTATATCCACTATATAGATCTCTGGAACCCGTAAAGTCATCGACATGTTGAACATCGGCTCATCAACCCAAGCAAGTCAAGGATTAAAGTTATATAAAGTAAATCTATGCAACAATGACGAAAAGCTTGTGAGTGTTCTCTCTAATTATATCTCTCATGTTCTTTATATTCTTTGATACATTATATCCAAGTACTTTATCTTGATCTAGTTTCTTATGTAGTAGTTCTTAATTTTGTGGGATTTATTGCCATAAAGCATACCATCTTAAGCTTATAGGCTTTCTACTAATTCCATTATCACTTTTAATCCAACTATTATGTGTATCATATTTACATTGCAATCTTATGGACTTAATTTATTGATATGTCTTATATTTCAATTCAAGGTCCAATTACATTACGTATTTTGTACTAAAAAAATCCCAATTGAATAGAAACAAATGTATGGAGTAGGGCTCCTTGGTTCTATCAATTTAAGAGTACACAGGTGCAATGTGTGGGTGGTGAATTTACTAAAAAAGTTGGAAGACTGTAGCTACACCATGGATGAGACTTATTTGCCTCATTTACAATATTCTCTGGAAGTTTTTAGTTTTCAATTATAAAGGGGATTATACTTTATGTGTTACTATCTCAACAGAAGTACACTGATATGGTATTAAAGCACTTTGGCATAAAAAAAAATGCCAAACCTATAGGTACTTCTATTGCATCTCATTTCAAACTTTTAGCTGCTCTATACACATTAGACATATGAAGATGTAAAGTACATGGCACATGTTTCTTACTCTAGTGTAGTTGGTTCCATTATGTATACTATAATATGCACTTGTTCTGACATTTCACAAGCAACCTACGTGGTGAGTAGATTATTGTCATGAGCTTTACTAAGCAATGAAGTAGATAATGAGATATTTGAAAGGGACCTCTGATATATATATATATATATATTTGGAGTTTTGGAGTTTATCAGGTCATGTTGATTCAGTTTATGTAGGTCACCTTGATAATAGGAGATTGCTCACAGGTTATGTGTTTATTCTTGGAGGATGTACTGTTAGTTGGAAAGCTAGTTGCAAGCTACAAGTACTTTGTCCACTATTGAAGCAGATGCTATGGCAGTGACTAAGGCAATTAAATCAACTATTTGGCTTAAAGGTTTGTTAGGAGAGCTCAACATGGATCATGGGTGTGACTATTGTCCATTGTGATAGCCATAATGCTATTCAATTGACTAGAGATCAGATGTATCATGAGAGGATGAAGCACATTGATGTTTGGTATTATTTAATTAGAGAGATAATTACTCAAGATAATATCTGAGTGGTGAGGATTGGTATGGAAGACAATCCAGTTTAAATTTTAACAAAGCCTTTATTTGTTGGTAGTTTGAGCATTACTTGAACTTAATGAGTGTTTGTTATACTTGAAGTTAGCCCTCGGAAGGGCTATTGGAGAAGATGAATATTTCAACTATTTTTGTTCATTGGCGAAGAATTCAAGCTAAGGTGGAGATTTTCTATGTTTGTCTCGAATTCTTGATATGTTTTGAATGACAAAATTTGGTGGCAAGCCGATGAGATTTTTTTTGAGATCCATGATGGTAGCTGTTAGGCTCAAATGTAAGACACACTAACTATACTAATCGCAAGCACATAGTGTCAGTTAGGGGTGTCAATCAATCGGGCTGGGCCTAATGGTGTGAAATCGTTGCACCGTGAATGCCCGTTTACTTAGACGAGCCTGGGTTTGGGGGGCACGATACGGTTTGTAATCGGGCCAATCGGTGTCGGGATTTAATCGGGCTAGCTTAAACGAGCCTTATACGGGCCTTAAACAGGTTATTGACCTATTTAATTCTAAACGGGCTCCAAACGGGCTTACCCTAAAATCAGTTTTTAAGCGGATTAAATGGAGGATAACATTCACAATTGACAATTCTGGAACCATATCCTGCAGTTAACAAGGGCTTCTAAGTTTTATCAAGTGATAAGCAGCTTCACAATCAATCTAACAATTTCAGTTGGAAGCACAAGTTTATGGTAATGACTAGACCTTCATTGATAACTTGAATTTACATGTTCACCATTATTCTAATCAACGAATTCATAACTGAATTTGAGATATAAACAAGAAAATATTTGGGACAGCTCTATATAGCTACCAAGTGCACAAAATTTGCAAACAAAACAAGCAAAAATAACTAATTTAATGAAGATTAGATTGGTTCCAAAATTGGATGCCATTAGTTATTTCTGAGACCGTCCATTTAGAAAATTTCTGATGTCACAGCACTTATAAGAGAACTAGGGCTGAGCTTCCCGCAAGCATTACTTGAATCTAATACTTTCCGCCTCTTCTTCGTGTTCAAAGAGCCTTCACTGTGAGAACCCAATACTGCTTTTATTAGTTGACTTCTCCATGAGCTAGGCATGCTCTTTGTAAGTTTGCATGCTTCCTTCTGTAGTCCACCAGGTCTTTGCTGCCTGATGTTCTTTTACCTGTATTCTTAGGTCTCAAATGGTTCTGGGGAATACTATAAATCAGTTCTGCCAAATGCACATCTCTGGAGTTAGATTTTCGTTTTCCACAAATACAAATGCAGACAATAAAAGCAATTTTATAGGGGAAAAAAAAAAGAGTTTTGTATCTCAACCTATAGGCTCTTTAGAGTAAATATCTGGGCTTGGAGATCTTGGTGGTGTTTGTGGGACACTAACATCATTTCTGGTTTTATGAACCTCCTACTTGCAATTACTTGCCTCTAGAGATGTAATCCCTATTCTTTGTGCATCAGATCTAGGTTCACCAACCTTATCATTGCACTTACTTGCTTCTACAGGAGATACAATACTTGGTGTCAAACCATCAATTCTATCTTCATCAATCTGGTCATCATTTCCAAATTCATCAACTTTCATATGCCAAACAGAGTTGATTCCTTCAACATCCAATCTACCTTCATCCTCGACAATGGATGTACTTGCTTTAAGAGGAACTGTAGCATACATTCTGTCCACAACATCTAGAACAGATTTCGGGGAAATAGTGCCACTACTTGCATTCACACATTTATTTTGTGTTTCCATTAAAGTTGAAAACCAGGGCAAGCCCTACCTCTCGTGAATAGAATGTATGCATTCTGAGAAAGCACATCCTCTTCTTTATCTCTAATTATCTGAAAAGTATGAAGAATTAGAATACACTGTCAAAAGATTTCCTTATCTAGATACAATCAGCTCAAAATTTCTACTTTCACATGAACTCATTTCAATACTCCAACAAGATTATAATATCCTAGTGGACCTATTATTAGATGCAAATTTGGATAGATTGAACATCAAGGGAATTACACAGTGTCTTCTACAAATGTTACCTTTGAGTCATCCAACCTATGCCATATGTGTGGGGAGGAACGAATATAGCAAAAATAATGTCCAGACCAAGGGGAAAACCTAACATGCACCACAACTGCATATAGTTCATACTTCAGCTCCACCTATTGGGAAAAAGAAAAGAAAGTACAAAACATTAGGACATGTTTAATAAACCAACACAAACCATACATTTTTTTTTTTTAATAAAAGTAATAATTTAGTCAAAAACATGATCCATCCGAGACATAGAGACAGACACAACTCTATGATGTCATTAAATTAATATAGTAAATTAGATTAATCTGGTTCAAGAATAGGTCAAATAGAACTCAACTTAGTGGGCAGGGCATATTTGTAATTATCATGATCAAGGCCTCCGCCTTCTCCAAGAGCCATTGTAGGAGGGAAAATCCATAAAATGAGACCTGCCAAAGAAAAGGGGAGAATGATATTAACACCATTTGTACTCACATGCTACTGAGTTATCAATATTGATAAATTATCACTACATTGGAAACCGGTAGAGGGCTATGTAGCTGCAAGGAAGAAAATCCATAAACTCATCAATCGAACCTCTTATTCCCTTTTCAATGAAGAATTTTACAAGACTCTAGACCTGTAGAACCAACCATATTGTCTGAATCAGAAAGCTTGGAAATTACTAAACATCACATACACAAAACAGTGTAACTGAGATGAGAATGGAAAGAAAAATGTGCCATTAGAGTAGAAAGGATGATACTTGGAATCCAAAATACAGCAACAACTCAGTCTTATCACAGTGAGAAAGTCATTCCTTCCTCAACAAAAAAGAAAAAAACAAAATCATATAGGCAGAATACCTGGAAAACTTCATGGATTGAGCTTGCAAGTACCTGGAAAACTTAAGCAAAACCTATACAAAATCCAGCTACACCCTGTACATATAAGATTATAAGAATATATGTAAAAAACAAAAACATCCATAATTCTATTTCATCCTATTTCAAAGAGAAAAAAAATCAAATGCTTTTTCATCCACCACATGATACTTGGCCCTACAGAAACCTTTCCTACGAGTCCAAAAAATTTGACTTTGCCAGAGTGGTTATAGCCCCTTACTACCCCATTCCCACTACAGCTTTGACTGAAAATGCACATTGGTTTGGTAACATATCCATATAAGGTTGGGCTTCCTTCCTACCAAGTAGTTAGGCTTCCTTATTGTTAGGATAGCAGCACACTTCCAGATAGCTCATATTAGCCCATATCCCCTGGGACCAACTAGATGATGAATCTCACAAAATACTCATCTTCACTCAGAAAATGCTCATCTCTTGATCTTCAGGATTAACAATTGAACCCTAGTGCTGAAGGGAAAAAAAGTTTTGATAAAGTCTACCTAAATAATGCACAAATAGAAGGCATAATGAAAAAAATCTTAGGATCATAGGGATCATTTTGAATAGAAATACCTTATCAGAACCAGAGAGAGTTTGAGAGACAAGAGAGAGAAGCTTGAGGGTAGCGGCTTCTTTAATATTAACAGAACCTGTGAAAGCAGTAAGGGTAGGCAAGGGTAGGAACCAGCATCTTTGAGCCTCTTTGAGCAATGGCTTCTTTGAGCCACTTTGATTTTATCAGAACCAGAGAGTTTGAGAGACAAAAAATAAAAAATAAAAAAATACCTTATATCAGAACAAACAATGGCTTCTTTGATTTTCTCAAAATCAAAGAGTCTTAGAAGGTAAAAAAAAAAATACCTTACCTCTTACGAAGGAAACCAGAGTTTGAAAGAAGGCAGTGGTGCCTAGAGGGAAGTGGCTACCAGTGGCGCCTAGAAGGAAGAGGGTAACGGCTAGCGGCGGCTCGCAGCGGTGATTAGAGGGAAGAGGGCATCGGCGACCAGCGACTACCAGAGGGAAGTGGCCACCAACGGCATGCAACAACTAGATGGAAGAAGGCATTGACGACCAGTGGTGACCAATGGCTACCAGCGGCATACGACAACTAGAGGGAAGAGGGAAGCTGCTCTGGTGAGTGACTTCCAAGGTTCCAGACTTCCAGTAGTTCTTTAGGCGTTTAGGGTTTTTTCCCATATGAAATTACTATTTACTGCTATCTATTCCATATTCAATTTAAGTATTTCTATAGGGGGTCGGGTCGGTCAGGCTAATTGAGTCGGTTCTACCAGGTTACTTAAGTGAGTCAGGCCGGTCAGGCGCCCGATAGGCTACTTCTTTGCACCATGAACGTCCGTTTAATAAACGGGCCGGGTTTAAGCCTGACATGTTTATTAAATGTCCGGTTCAGGTCGGGCCTTAAGTGGGTTGGGTTGGGTCGGGCTTACCGGTGCGGGCTCAGGATTGACACCCCTAGTGTTAGCTGTAGCTGCGGGTCAAACTTAGGGAGGCTGAGTGCTTAATTAACACACTTTCAAATTAGGCAGAGTGCAAATATCAAGAGAAATGACTATACTAATTAAACTAAATGTGCAAAATAATTATATCAATTAAAATATCAAAATAAATTAATGCAATTGATATTAATTAACCAATGGAGAATAATGGAATAAAAATCAATAGAGAAGGTTCATTCAGGATTAGGATTCACCATGGGAATAAGTTGAATTAACAATAGGCATGGGGATATATTACATAGAGTATGATCTAGGTCTATGGGAGATGCGGCAATGGCTAACATACCGCATAAGTAGCATAATTCAATATACAATATTAATATAAACATCATAAATCCTAATTAGTATCACTATGGCTATGGCGGCTATCATGTATATGGTCCTATTGGATGACATACACAATGCAGTGGTGAACCGTAGTAAGTCTAACTAGGTTCATGCCCATTAGAATAAAGCATTCCCATTATTTATTCATACTTACCACTCATGGCTTCGCCCAAATCCCAAAATAATGAGTTTAGCTAGCCATGGGAGTGGTGGTGATCATGATACTTAAATTAAAAACAAAAGACATAGCAATAGAAATTAAATTTAAAATAAAAGAATCTAAATTGAAGAATAATTGTAGAATTTTATTGAAGAAGAGAATAAATTCCAAGCTTCCGTACATCCAAACTCCAAAGATGCCTCAAATCTTCAACTACAACTTTAATGGCTCCAATTAAATTTTGCAGAGAAAATAAAAAATTACAACTTGTAAACATAAATTATTCAAAGCTAAACTAATTAAGTGAAAGAAGAAAGAAAAGGAAAGCTTGGTTGGTTCAGAGAGAGGAGAGCTTCTCTGTTTATAGAGTCCAACCACCTAAAAAATGAGAAGAAAAAAATAGAAAGCAAATAAAAACCAAAACCTATAATAGAAACTACCCAAAATTTGATAATCCCAATTCCTTTACAGTATTTTCCTTAATCCCAAAATATAAGATATAATAGGATCTTCTAGAATATTATCCAATATAGCAGGTCATAAATATGAAACTACTAAAATTTCATCCCAACATGTGGTTAAAAACCAAAATAGAAGGTTGACTCAGCTTAAATCTTCCTTGTAGAAATTATCCACCTTATAGGAAATCCTTGGAATTTATTTTCTGCAGATTTTGCTGAGAGATAATCTTCTAGGCTCTGGCTAGGCTGGCTAGAGTTTGGTTCATTGAGCCGAATTGACACTTATACTCCAATTGGTCCACTTTTGGCATAAATTCTAAAAACGAGAGAAAATACCTAAAGTAGCAATGTTCTGAGAATTAAATGATATAAATAATTGGACTAATTTGCATATAAAAAATGCTCAACAGTAGAAGAGAGTCAGGCGAGACCCAATGGATTGATCCGACTTAGAGGAGTATATACGTGTTATGATGTCTTGTTGTGTGAGTATTGTGAGATTTGGGGTTTTTCATTTTAGGGTTTTGGGCGTGTGTTCTTATCGCGAGTTTGGGTGTTTTTGAAAGATCTCCATTGTAATTTTTCTTCCAACATAGTGAATCATCTTCTTCTTCACCCAAGGACGTAGCACACCACATCAGTGTGTGAACCTCTCTAAATCTGTGTATTGCGTGAATGTGTTTGATTTGCTTCATGTTGCTTTGGTGTTGTTCTAACAGTTTGATTTACCATAGAACCGTTGACTGGTCAATAGTCTAGTAGTCGGTCATAAAACCTCTAAGGCTAGGGCAGACAGGTCGAACCTAATTCTGCCAACCCCGGACCTCTTCCGAGTCCATGAAGAACCAGGATAGGATCACCTATTTGCTTGATCCTTAAGACACTAGACCATGGGGCTAACCGTGGTCGAGTTAACCATTGGAGAGTTTTCACCGTGGTTAGGATAACAACTTTTGTCCTTAGCCTGGGTTAAGTTAGCCGTTATGAGGGTTTTTACCATGATTAAGTTAACAATTTTGTCTTTAGCCTAGGCCGAGTTAGACGTTATGATTAGCCACACCGAGAAAAGATCCCCTATGAGGAAGAAACACATGTTCATGATTGTTGGCCAATAGGAGGCTTTCACGCTCTATATAAGGCAGGGGGACACGGGAAAGAAGGTAAACTCTCAATCTCTCACAATGCATTCTACCCAACCAATCTGCCAAGACTAATTTTAGCATCGGAGCTTGGTCTCAGAGCCTCCTCTGGGCCAATTTCTGACCTGGTTTCTACAGGTGGTCATATGACAGAAACGTACAACAACAGTGGAGCCATTTGTGGGAATCTTTATAATAAGCCATCCTTACACTCAGTGAGATTGAGAGAATGACAAAGACGACCTGGACCTACTTGAAGAAAGGGGGACAACTTGCAGCCTCCCATCCATCAGGAGACCAAGGGGAAGCGATAGGAGAAGAGGAGTAGGACCCGACCGATGATAATGCGCAAACACCTTTGCATCAGCTCACTCGAACCCTGAAATGGTGCTGCCAGCTCCCTTAACAGCAGAGCAATTTGACATTCTACAGAAGTAGGTCTAAGACCTGGTCCGGTTGGTCCATCAAAGTTCAAGAAATTTTGGTAAATGACCACGCACTAAACTGCCTGGTTAGCCTGGCTATCTGAAGGAGGTCTTAGAAAAGTCCGTGACTAGCATATCTAACTCTATGGAGGAAAGCTCGAGTTGTGGGGGTCATTTCGACCACCCCAGTGAAGCCTAATCCCCACTAAAGCATGGGGAGATGAAGGAGCTGACCATGGCAGTCATGATAATCAATCTCACGGAGATGGACCAGGATGATCTCCTTGCAGGAGGAGAGCTGCTAGGAATGAGAGGCCCTGATGTAAAGCCAGAATCGGGAGGTCCAAACAAGAGCATCCCTCGTATGGTTAAGCTAACCTACCTGAGACACTCTTAGAGTAGCAGCTCAAGGAGTTACGGGAGAAGGTCGAGAAGATGGAGAAAGGTTAAGAAGAGAGAGAGGTGGAGGACCCCAAAAAGTTTGGTGAAAGTCCACTCTGAGGAAATCATGTGGATCCCATTGCCAGTGAGCTTCAAAATGCCTACGTTTCAACTCTATGATGGAATGAGGGATCCATGGGTGCACCTCCATGCATATTGTTCAATCATGACCATTCAGGGGGCCACTGAAGTGGTCCTATACAGGGTGCTCCCAGCATCTCTCCAAGGCCTGTCCATAACTTGGTTCTCATGTCTAGAGCCAGGGACTATTCACGACTTCAAGCAACTGAGCAGGAAGTTCTTGGACTACTTCATAGGGAGCAAGGGATGCCGTAAGACCTCATCAGACCTTATGGATGTAAAGCAGTAGCGAGGTGAGACTCTCCACCAATTTAAAAGAAGGTTCTAGAAAAGTTGGAGGTCAGGGACCTTGACCCGACTATAGAGTTCCTGGCTCTTAAAAGTGGGATCCAGGAGGAATGTTTAAAGTTCTCCCTCTTCAAGTCCGAACCCAAAACTTTGGCCCAACTAAGGGACAAGATCCGAAGATATAGTAACACTGAGGAGCTGACCATGGAAGTCCCGAGCATGACCACCCCGATTGATCGACAAAAGAATCCCGCTAGGGATGAGGGAGATCGGGGCTATAAACATAAACACTCTAGAGCTAAGGATGGGGGAGCAGGGCGAACGGTTTATGAGGGATACACCAATTTAAACAACTCTAGGTCCTACATACTAATGAACATCAATACTGAAGAAAGGGTGAGGATAGAAGCCCCAAAAAGAATACCATCACCCCTTGAAAGTAGGGATCGACGTTGGTTTTGCCATTATCATTGAGACCACGACCATTCGACCAACCAATGTAGAGAACTCATGGTCGCGATAGAAGAGCTCATCCAGAGAGGGTTCTTGAGGAGATTCATCGCAGGATAGGAGGATGATCGGAACCGACGGTAGGAGGCACTAGGAAGGAATGAAAGGGAAAATAGGTGGCTAACACGTCAAAATGAGGATCGATACAATCGTCGTAGGTAACCCAATCCCGCATAGAGATAGCCCCCATGACCTGACAATGAGGCAAGGTCGCTTAAGCACTAGATCACCCCGTGGACCCACCCACTCAGGTTATCACTACTATCTCGGGAGGACCTGCTGGTGGTGGAGACTCAGAGGTGGCAAGGAAAAACTATGCTCGAGGTGTCTTCTACACCAAGCACCCCACGAAGAGGCCCAAGATGGACCAAGTGATCACCTTCGATGATGAAGAATCCCGAGGAGTGGAGTTCCCTCATGATGACATAATGGTTATCAACCTTCGCATTGGGGCTTTCAAAGTGGAACGGGTTCTAGTGGGCAACAGGAGTTCAGCCGACATCATCTTCTGGGAAGCATTCCAGAAGATGGAGATCGAGGAAGAGAAGCTGAGGCCAATCAATACCCCCTATTTGGGTTCTTGGGAAGCCCTATTCAGCCTAGAGGAATGATCGAACTCCAGATATGAGCAGGCACCGATGAGCTGCAGAAGTCAAGTATGGTGAACTTCTTGCTGGTTGACACCCCTTCAGATTACAATGTTATTTTGGGCAGGCCGACCCTCAATAGCCTCAGGGCAGTGGTGTTGACCTACCATCTGAAGATGAAGTTCCCTACAGAAAAGGGAGTTGGGGAGTGCCAGGGTGACCAACTCGAGTCAAGAAAATGTTACGTCAACACCCTGAAGGACATTAAAAAGCAAAAAGACATGCTAGTGGTTGAGATAGACGAGCGACCTAAGAAAGAGATCCAAAGGGGAGAGCCCACGGAAGAATTGGTACAAATAACCCTTTCTGAGGCCGACACCTCTAAACATTTACTAGTCAGAGCTTCACTATCATATGAAGGAAGGGAGCAGCTTGTGAAGTTACTACGGGGAAATGCGGACCTGTTCGCGTGGTCACTAGAGGATATGACAGGCATTGACAGGAGGGTTATCGAGCATCTCCTCAGCCTTGATCCAATGCATTGACTAGTATAGCAAAAGAGAAGGACATTTACACAGGATAGACAAGCAGCTATTGAGCAAGAGGTAGGGAAGCTCCTAAATGTCAGGTTCATCAGAGAAATGTTGTACCCGGATTGATTGGTAAACGTAGTGATGGTGAGGAAGTCAGGCGGCAAAGGGCGTATGTGTGTCGACTTCACTGATCTCAATAAGATGTGCCCTAAAGATGATTATCCACTGCCCACGATAGACCTCCTCATAGATGCCACAGTGGGACATGACCTCATGAGCTTCATGGACGCCTACTGAGGATACAATTAGATTAGTTTGGCCCAGTGAGATCAACCAAAGATCGCGTTCATCACTGACAAGGGATTGTATTGCTATAGGGTCATGCCTTTTGGCCTTAAGAATGCGGGGGCGATGTACCAAAGGCTGGTCAACTGGATTTTCAAGCCTATGATCGGAAGAAACATGGAGGTGTACGTGGATGACATGCTGGTGAAAAGCAATAAGGCACCCGACCACGTAACCGATCTGGAGGAAGCATTTAACATTATGAGGAAATCCAATATGAAGCTCAACTGGACCAAGTGCGCATTTGGAGTAACCTCAGGCAAATTCTTGGGTTTTCTGGTCTCGAGCAGAGGGATAAAGGCCAACCCTGATAAGATACATGCCATCCTGGAGATGACACCACCAAAAATGGTGAAAGAGGTACAAAAACTAACAGGGAGACTGGTTGCCCTTGATTGTTTCATTTCTAATGCATGTGACAGGTACCTCCCATTCTTCCAAACTCTGAAAGAAGCCAAAAGGTTCGAATAGACAGTGAGCTGTCAGGACACCTTTGAACAACTCTAGAAGTACCTATCCTCTCCCCCTCTGTTAACGAAGCCCACTAAAGGAGACAAGCTACAACTCTATTTGGGAGTCTACTTGGCAACCATAAGTGTAGTCCTGTTAAAAGAGGAAGACAAGCGCCAACAACTAATATACTACGTCAGCAAGGTCTTGGCGGATGCAGAACAAAGGTACACTAAGGTGGAAAAGGTGGCGTACTCTCTGGTCATTGCAGCACGGAAGCTCTGACCATAATTGCAGGCTCATACTATCATGGTACTGACCGACCAGCCTTTGAGTAAGATATTCCAAAGACCTAATGTGTCAAGAAGACTTATTGGGTGGGCAGTCAAAGTGGGAGAGTTCGACATCAAATTCCATCCACGAACCACGATCAAAGGTTAAGCCCTAGCCGACTTCATAGTCGAGTGCATGGTGGGGGATGAGCAGGAGCAAGACAATCACGCACCGTAGAATGATAGCGTGTCCAACCAAGAAGCCCCGAGCAACTGGAACTTGTTCGTAGATGGGTCATCGGGTTTGAAAGGAAGTGGGGTAGGAGTGATTCTGATCAGCCCAGGTGGCTTCCAGATACAATGTGCCCTCCGCTTCTCTTTCTAGGTAGCCAATAATAAAGCAGAATACGAGGCCCTTCTAGCAGGGATCGATTGGAAAAATCGCTAGAAGCACGAAGGTTGTCCATCCACAGTGACTCACAGTTGGTCGTATGACAAACAACTGGGGAGTATGAAGCTTGGAAAAACAAGATGGAAGAATACATGAAGAGGGAAAAAGACCTGTTGAAAACCTTTGAGAGCATAGAAATAAAGATGATTGCTCTCTCAGAGAATGCCCTAACAGACATGCTCTCGAGATTGGCGACCACCCAATGCTCAGACTTGGCCCCACCAGTGTTCGTTGAAGTGGTTCCTCAATCCAGCCTGAGCACCCGAGAGATGATGCAAGTAGACAAAGAAAGGAGTTGGATGACCCCCATTATCTCTTATCTCAAGAACGAAGCACTACTGATAGGCCACAAGGAGGCTCGAAGGATACAGACCTACGCATTGAGGTTTGTGTTGATGGAAGATGGGTCACTGCTCAGAAGGTCCTTCACTGTTCCACTCCTCAAATTTCTCGAGCAAAGTGAGGCAGAGTACACAATGAGCGAGGTCCATGAGGGGATCTGTGGTCAGCACCTTGGAGGAAGAGCCCTAGCCCATAAAATCTTACGCCAAGGATTTTACTGGCCGTAGATGATGAAGGACTCAGTTGAGTACGTTAGGAAATGCTTGAAGTGTCAACACTTCACTCCTGTACCCCGACATCCAACAACAAAGCTGAGTACCTTGGGAAGCCCAATACCCTTTGCCATGTGGGGGATGGACATATTGGGGCCCTTCCCTATTATCGCCAGACAATACAAGTTTGTGATCGTAGCGATTGACTACTTCACAAAATGGGTAGAGGTCGAGGCATTGGCTACCAAAAACCTCATCATTTTTCAAAATGATAGTTATCTTCCGCTTTGGGGTCCCACGCGTGCTGATCACCGACAATGGTAAGCAGTTTGACAATAGAAGCTTCAAACACTTATGCACTGACCTGGGGATCGACCATAGAAAGACCGCAGTGGGGTATCCTCAAACAAATGGCCTCACTGAGAACGCCAATAGGACCCTCCTCCAAGGCATCAAGATTCGCCTGGATGAGGCTATGGGAAGATGGGTGGAAGAACTTCAGAGCATTGTTTGGACCCACAGAACAACAGAGAGGATAGCTACAGGAAAGACCCCGTACTCACTCACATTCAGTATGGAAGCGCTTAGCCCGATTGAAGTCAGGGCAGTGTCTCTGCGAGTGTAGGCGTACGACGAGCAAGAAAATGGAAAAGGGCTTGAGAACAACCTCAACCTAGTGGAAGAATTGAGAGAACAATCCTAGGAGAAAATGGAGATATACCAGCAGAGGGTGGCAAGGCACTTCAACAAAAAAGTCACCGAGCGACACTTCCAGATGGGTGACCTGATGCTGCGATGAACGAATGTATCAGACCCCAGACACCAAGGAAAACTGTCGCCAAACTGGGAGGGCCCATATCGTGTCACAAAGGTGATCAAGCCAGGCACATACCACTTGTCATCCTTGGAGGGGAAAGAGGTCGAATGAGCTTGGAATGCTACGAACCTAAGACGGTACTATCAATGACAAAGACTCCCTTCTCTCTCAGAAAAACTGTTTAGCACTGTTTCATTTCTCAAAAAAATATGACATCAATAAGAAGGCTTCCAAAGCCCTTGCCCGCATATCATTTCCATAGTCTCTTAAGAAACATAAGAATCACATAATCGACCTCCTATGAGGATTGAGCTCGAGCACACGATCGACCTCGAGACGCTCGACCTCTTATAAGGATCGAGCTCGAGCACGTGATTGAACTCGAGGCACTCAACCTCCTATAAGGATTGAGCTCTAGCACATAACTAACCTCAAGACACTTGACCTCCGATGAGGATTAAGCTCAAGCACACGACCGACCTCGAGGCACTCGACCTCCTATGAGGATCGAGCTCGAGCACGCAACTGACCTTGAGGTGCTCAACCTCCTACGAGGATCAAGCTCGAGCATATAACTGACCTCGAGACACTCGACAGCTTATGAGGATTGAGCTCGAGCACGTGATCGACCTTAAGGCGATTGACCCCCTATAAGAATCGAGCTCGAGCATGGGATCGACCTCAAGACACTTGAAGGGACAAGCTCGAGCACACATCAGACCACAAATACTTAGAAAAATAGATGAACTCCAAACACTCAAAGGGAAGTTCTATTTCATTTCAAAAAAAATTTACAGCACACTGTATAGGCAGACAAGTACAAAAATCAATCTACAACATTAGGGGAAGAGGAAGGAGCATCAGTAGCAGGTTCGAAAACAAGGAGAACGCCTTCGACGGCCTATACCTCGGCAGGTGGCAATACTGGAACAGAAGACCCCGATAAAGGAAGAGTTACGGCGGCATCTAGGTTAGCGACAGTGGAGAAGGGAGTTTGGACAGAAACAACACCTGGGGCAGAGACGTCCCTCATAGAGGGGGCGATGCAATTGTAGAATCTGGAGTAGCGCCTGCCAGTCGAGGAGGGGGTGGAGCAGTACCTGAGGAAGGGGGAAGCACCATAACTCCCAAGGCCGCCGCTTTCTCCCACTCAACATTAAATGCGCTAAGGTCAATCCCAGGACTCTTCTGCTCATACTCATTATGAACTCGCAACATACCTTAAAGTTACAGGCGGATGCCGGAGAGCGCCACCTCAGTCCGAAACTCTGGCGACTCCTTGTACCTACTTATTACTGCTTGCTTGCCCTCTGCTACCCTCACCTTGACCATAGCCAATTGTTGCCTATCATAATCTTGTGTTGTCATTGCCACCATAACCCTCTTCTTCTCTTTATCCAACTCATTGCGAAGCTGATGGATCTCGAGATCCCTTTCCTTAACAAATTCTTCAAACTCCAAGGCCTTGGCCACGATAGTAAGATTTTGATGATGGAGCGCATCACTTCGGCCCTGTAACCTGTGGATATCGCCCTCCCTCTGAACAAGCCGGTCTTCCAGTTCCTGCCTCTCTTTCTCTTTAGCATTCAGAGCTTCTTGCAACCTCGTAGCCTCTAACCAACCCTCATCAACCTTCTTCTCACACTTTTTCAATGAACTGTAACATTAGTCCATGCAGACAAGCATATCTCCAAACATGGCTTGACCCTACAAGATAGCCATAGCAACGATTGGCCACAGTAATTAAAAAAAAAGAAAGAAGGAAAGGAGCAAGCTAAGAAAGAAGACCCTTACCTCTGCTAGTTGGGTAAAGCACTGACCCAGAAGCACATAGTAGGTCTGTCGCTTGTAGTACGCTTGGTCCTTAGGCAGTGCACTTTCCAGGACAACGACCCGAGCATACTCTAGGTCATCAAAGATGAACTGGTTGACTATTAGCCCATATCAAGGAACATAGGGCTCCCCAGCAGCTGCAGCAGCCTCCTCAGTCGACTTCCCCTTGTCTTGGTGCCTAGCTAGGTCCTTAAAGGGCTCGACTCCAACTTCTTGCTCTCCAACATTGACATTAGGGCTAACACTGAGCACCTCCAAACTGGGAGAACACAAAGTTCCCAATGATTCTCCACGACCACCACTCAGGTGGCTCCACTGATCCCTCAAGGTAGCATCCTCATGTCAACGCTTCCCAGACGTGACCTGAGCAAGTGGAAGATCATCCTCAGAGTCCACATGCGCCCCGGCTTCACCGTGAGCACCACCGACTTTCTGTTCAGGGACCACTGACTGGTGGCTTGATCCGGTGCTAGTTTGACCTCCGCCCTCTTGCCCTTGCAAGGCTTCCTAGTTCAAAGCCAGGTCTATGACATTGACCATAAAGTTAGGATCCATTGGGGCTGCAAAAATGTAACACCCGATCAGAACCAACACAGGACAGCAAGAAAAGGGAAAGGGAAGAAAAGCACAACAACAACCAAAGGGACTTAAAGAAACTTCCCTGGACTTAGACCAAACCTCAATAGGTATTGGTCAAGGCCAAGGTATATGGCCAAGACCACCAGAGCGTGACTGACCACCAAGTCAATAGCCCTATCCTCTTCAGCTCAAAGGTTGGGCATCTTGTTCGCCTTGCCCGTGTTCAACAGTGACAACCAATTTGGGATATCGTATACACCGTCGAGTCGGGCGAAAAAGAAACCATCATTCCACTAGGAAATAGAGGTTGGAATGTCGTCGGCAATATAGTACGTTCTCTTTAGACGATGGAAGTAGAACTAACTGGGGAACATGTTGTGAGAAGAGAGGCAGAAGATGGCAACAAACAGCTAGATGGTCGGCTCAGCATCAAGCTCAGACAACGGACAAATGAACCCTATCAGACTCATCCAAGAATTAGAGACCAATTGAGTAGGCACATGGCCATAATGCCTCAACACTGAGCACACGAAAGGGTGAAAGGGAAAGCACAATCTATTTGACAGGGCAGCCTCGTAGATACATATCTCTCCCTTGCTGGTGCGCTTACCCTCTCATGGGCCTCTGACACACGAAGCTCCATGGAGTCCAGAATATAATACCTAGCACGAAACCTTTCCAGGTCAGTAGGGGTAATCCTAGAAACTACTACATCCCCTACAGATAGCCTGACTGTGGGGTCGCACGACCTCATCGAAATCCTCTGAGGTCTCTGAGGCCTAGAGGGACCAACCGCCAGAGCCTGATGACTCCTACTGGTACCCACAGGCACCACCCGAGGCATTCGAACAACAACCTTGGAAGAAGATGATGAAGAAGAAGTTGAAGAAGAAGAGGAAGACCCTAGGGAAACAACATCAAAACTGGAAGACTCTGATGTCCTAGAACCCATACGATAACCTACTAAAAGCAAAACAAGACCGAGCAACACACTTACTAGAAGGAGGCAGAAGACAGTTCGGCCAAGGAAGGAGGCGAAAGGTTTATAAATCTCTACGCAACTCAAGATCTTTAGAACTCACAACTAGAGGGAGACTAGAGTGAAGATGACCCTTTTTAAAGCAATCAATCAAGCGAGAGGATGTTTCACTGCCCATAACATTAGTTCAAATGGAAATACGAGTTTGATCATCCTTATCTATCCGATTAGAGGCAATCAACGACTCAGGTGGCTTACGGTTACCGGATATCCAACCTCGTGATAAGAGCCACCCTCCAATCGACACATCCATTTAGTGATGATAACTCCCATTTATGAACGATGACTAGGGATAGCTTTTTTTTCCTGCAAAACCACGAACACCAATGCGATTCATGGGGAGGTAAAAATCATAATTACCTCAAGGCGTGCTCGAGACACCACCTAGTCCCCGAGCTCCTATGCTCGAGCAGGATAATGATGGTGCTTGAAACTCTATGAGCTCTTGAGCTTGAGTATGATAAGTAACCCTGCTTAATACATTGTCTACTCCTCGAGCTCCTATACAAGCAACTCAAGGAGTGGGGGGCTTATGATATACCATAGAACCATTGACTGGTCAATGGTCTAGTAGTCGGTCCCGAAACTACTAAGGCCAGGGCGAACAGGTCAAACCTAATTCCGTTAACCCATGGACCTCTTCTGAGACCATAAAGGACCAGGACAGGATCGCCTATTTGCTTGATCCTCAAGACACTAGACCATGGGGCTGACCGCGGTTGAGTTAACAATTGGAGGGTTTTTACCGTGGTTAGGATAACGACTTTTGTCCTTAGCCTGGGTCGAGTTAGCCGTTATGAGGGTTTTTACCATGGTTAAGTTAACAATTTTGTCTCTAGCCTAGGCCGAGTTAGCCGTTACGATCAACCACGATGAGAAAAGATCCCCTATGAAGAAGAAACACGTGTTCATGATCTTTAGCCAATAGTAGGCCTGCACGCTCTATTTAAGGCAGGGGGACACGGGAAAGAAGGTAAGCTCTGAATCTCTCACAAAGCATTCTACCTGACCAATCTGCCAAGACTAATTTTAGCATCGGAGCCTGGTCTCAGAGCCTCCTCTGGGCCAGCTTTTGACTTAGTTTCTGTAGGTGGACGTGTGACAAAAATGTGCAGCAACAAGGGAAGAGGGAAGCGGCTCTGGTGAGTGACTTCCAAGGTTCCAGACCTCCAGTAGTTCTTTAGGCATTTAGGGTTTTTTCTCATATGAAATTACTATTTAGTCCTAGCTATTCCATATTCAATTTAAGCATTTCTATAGGGGATCGGGTCGATCGGGCTAATTGAGTCGGTTCTACTAGGCTACTTAAGTGAGTCAAGCCGATCGGGCACATGACGGGCTACTATTTTGCACCGTGAATGCCCGTTTAATAAACGGGCCAGGCTTAAGCCCGACAAGTTTATTAAACGAACTGGTTCAAGTCGGGCCTTAAGCTGGTCGGGTTGGGTCGGGTCTATCAGTGCAGGCTCAGGATTGACACCTCTAGTGTCAGCTATAGCTACGGGTCGAACTTAGGGAGGCTGAGTGCTTAATTAACACACTTTCAAATTAGGCAGAGTGCAAATATCAAGAGAAATGACTATACTAATTTAACTAAATGTGCAAAATAATTGTAACAATTAAAATATCAAAATAAATTAATGCAATTGAATTTAATTAACCAATGGAGAATAATGGAATAAAAATTAATAGAGAAGGTTCATTCAGGATTGCGATTCACCATGGGAATAAGTTGAATTAACAATAGGCATGGGGATATATTACATATAGTACGATCTAGGTCTATGGGAGATGCGGCAATGGCTAACATACCGCATAAGTAGCATCATTCAATATGCAATATTAATCTAAGCATCATAAATCCTAATTAGTGTCACTATGGCTATAGCAGCTATCATGTATATGGTCCTATTGGATGACATATACAGTGCGGCGGTCAACCGTAGTTAGTCTAACTAGGTTCATGCCCATTAGAATAAAGCATGCACATTATTTATTCATACTTACCACTCATGGCTTGGCCCAAATCCCAAAATAATGAGTTTAGCTAGCCATGGGAGTGGTGGTGATCATGATACTTAAATTAAAAATAAAAGACATAGCAATAGAAATTAAATTTAAAATAAAAGAACCTGAATTGAAGAACAATTACAGAATTTTATTGAATAAGAGAATAAATTCCAAGCTTCCGTACATCTAAACTCCAAACATGCTTCTAAATCTTCAATTACAACTTTAATGGCTCCAATGAAATTTTACAGAGAAAATAAAAAATTACAACTTATAAACATAAATTATTCAAAGCTAAACTAATTAAGTGAAAGAAGAAAGAAAGGGAAAGCTTGGTTGGTTCAGAGAGAGGAGAGCTTCTTTGTTTATAGAGTTCAACTACCTAAAGAATGAGAAGAAAAAAAATAGAAAGCAAATAAAAATCAAAACCTATAATAGAAACTACCCAAAATTTGATAATCCCAATTCCCTTACAATATTTCTCTTAATCCTAAAATATAAGATATAATAGGATCTTCTAGAATATTATCCAATACAGCAGGTCATGAATGTGAAACTACTAAAATTTCATCCCAACATGTGGTTAAAAACCAAAATAAAAGGTTGACTCAGCCTAAATCTTCTTTGTAGAAATCGTCCACCTTATAGGAAATCATTGGAATTTATTTTCTGCAGATTTTGCCGAGAGATAATCTTTTAGGCTATGGCTAGGCTGGCTAGAGTTTGGTTTATTGGGCCGAATTTGACACTTGTACTCCACTTGGTCCACTTTTAGTCTGAATTCTGAAACGAGAGAAAATACTTAAAATAGTCATGTTTTGAGAATTAAATGATGTAAATAAATGGACTACTTTGCATATAAAAAATGCTCAACAGTAACATAGAGTCGAGCACGACCTGATGGATTGACCCAACTTAGAGGAGTATATATGTGTTATGATGTCTTGTTGTGTGAGTATTGTGAGATTTTCATTTTAGGTTTTTGGGTGTGTGTTCTTGTCACGAGTTTGGGTGTTCTTGAACGATCTCCATTTTAATTTTTTCTTCCAACATAGTGAATCATCTTCTTCTTCACCTGAGGACCTATCACACCACATCTGTGCATGAACCTCTCTAAATCTTTGTATTGCGTGAATGTGTTTGATTTGCTTCATGTTGCTTTGGTGTTGTTGTTTGATATACCACAGAACCGTTGATTGGTCAATCGTTTGGTAGTTGGTCCCGAAACCGCTAGGGCCAGGGCCAGGGCAGACAGGTCGAACCCAATTCCGCCAACCCCTGGACCTCTTCCGAAACCATGAAGGACCAGGACAGGATCGCCTATTTGCTTGATTCTCAAGACATTAGACCACGGGGTTGATCGTGGTCGAGTTAACCATTCGTGGTTAAGATAATGACTTTTGTCCTTAGCCTAGGTTGAGTTAGCTGTTATGAGGGTTTTTTACCATGGTTAAATTAATAGTTTTGTCTTTAGCCTGGGCCGAGTTTGCCATTATGATCAACCACGTCGAGAAAAGATCCCTTATGAGGAAGAAACACATGTTCATGATCTTTGGCCAATAGGAGGTTTGCATACTCTATATAAGACAGGGGTACATGGGAAAGAAGGTAAGCTCTTAATCTCTCACAAAGCATTCTACCCGACCAATCTGCCAAGACTAATTTTAGCATCAGAGCCTGGTCTCAGAGCCTCCTCTGGGCTAGTTTTTGACTTGGTTTCTATAGGTGGACATGTGACGGAAAAGTGCAGCAACAATGGAGCTGTTTATGGGAATCTTTATGATAAGCCATCTTTACACTCAGTGAGATTGAGAGAATGACGAAGATGACCATGACCTACTTGAAGAAAGGGGGACAACCTGTAGCCTCCCATCCACGGGGAGACTGAGGAGAAGCAATAGGAGAAGAGGAGCAGGGCCCGGCTATCGATGATGCCACAAACACCTTTGCATCAGCTTGCTCAAACCCTGAAATGGTGCCACCATCTCCCGTAACAACGAAGCAATTCGACATTCTGCGGAAGCAGGTCCAGGACCTGGTCCTGTTGGTCCATGAAACTTCAAGAAATTTCCGCAAACGACCACGCATTGACCTACCTGGTCAGCGTGGCTATCCGAAGGAGGTCTCAAAAAAGTCCATGGCTTGCATATCTAGCTCTATGGAGGAAAGCCCAAGTCATAGGGGTCATTTCAACCACCACAGTGAAGCGCAATCCCCACTAAAGCTTGGGGAAGATGAAGGAGCTGACCATGGCAGTCACGTCAATCACTCTCAGGGAGATGGACTAGGACGATCTCCTCGCAGGAGGAGAACTGCTAGGAACTCGAGGCCCTGGCGTAGAGCCAGAATAGGGAGGTTCGAACAAGAGCAGCCCTCATATGGTCAAGCTGTCCTACTTGAGACACTCTTAGAGCAACAACTCAAGGAGTTACGGGAGAAGGTCGAAAAGACTGAGAAAGGTGAAGAAGAGAGAGGTGGAGGACCTCGAAAAGTTTGGTGAAAGTCCACTCTCTATGGAAATCATGCAGATCCCATTACCAGCGAGCTTCAAAATGCCTATGTTTCAGGGTGTTCCCAGCATCTCTCCAAGGCCTGGCCACAACCTGGTTCTCATGTCTGGAGTCAGGGACTATTCGCGACTTCAAGCAACTGAGCAGGAAGTTCCTGGACTACTTCGTAGGGAGTAGGGGAGGCTGTAAGACCTCATCAGGCCTCATGGACGTAAAGCAGCAGCCAAGTGAGACTCTCCGCCAATTTATAAGAAGGTTCAATTTAGAAAAGTTGGAAGTCAGGGACCTCGACCCGACTACGGAGTTCCTGGCTCTTAAAAGTGGGATCCAGGAGGAATGCTTAAAGTTCTCCCTCTCAAAGTCCGAACCCAAAACTTTGGCCCAACTAAGTTTCCATGCCGTTAGTCCCACTTATAATTTCATTAATATTCTCATCTCCATCCAATCTCTGGTTGGTTGCTTCAATATCATTAAAATCACATTATCACGTTCAACTTCCACAAACTTCCACATTTCTTATTCGGTCAACACCATCCACATCAACGTTAGACCCAAAAGATGTGTTGCTACCATCTATATCAATGTATCCTTCCTCTCATGGGCTACTTAGACAATTGTCGACATCTATTTCGTCTTTATTGGATGTGATGCCACTCTCCCTCCCATCATTTAATATATCTCTCTCCCATTGGATTTTCTCCCATTGTGTGCTTCCTTGATCCAACAATGCCACCATAACACTAGGGGTCCAACTCTGTAGAGGTGTACCTCACCCACTATAGGTAAATCGACCTTCAACTTGCTCTTTTCCATTCCTCCCCAAAGAATGATCTATAGTACATGAACATGCCTTTGATGAGATTTAACATATTTAACCTTTGAAATAATGTGTTGTAGGTTTCACATGGTTTGTATCAATTTGTTGGACCATTACTCAAACTTGGAGTGATGGGTGGGGAAGGAAGATGAGGGTTAACTTTAATGGAAAAGGGGTAATCACCGTTTCACAGCTGACTCCCTACAACTATCTTTCGCCCTCACGAACGAATACAGAGAATTGCGTAGATAGGAGGACGAAACGAACTAACCCACTTGTCCTGATTGGACTGATTGCGAAAAGAAAGAGAATGATATCCCCAAAGAATGATCTATAGTACATGCAAATGCCTTTAATGGGATTTGATATATTAAACCTTTGAAATAATAGACACAATAATGTCAACAATTCTACAGTATAAATGAACATAGAAGGAAAAAAGTTAAAGCCAACTAAAACTATCGCATATAAAAATCAAGAGATACAACATCAATAAATAATGGTCCAAAAAAAAAATGTTAGCGAAGGGATCAATAAATGGGTTCTTAATGAGAGGTTATATAGCACAATGGAGTTGAAACTTTTAAATATGTTGTCATGAACCAAGAGTTGAGCTGGTAAAACTCATTTTAATATGATAGGAAATTAGTGGAAGAAAATAACCTCTCGTTTTATATTTCCGTTGTTGGTTGCTGCTACAATGTTCACTCCTTTTACGGTGAAAACATGAAAAAAAAAAAAAAAAAAAAAAGAATGTACATGTGCCAAATTATTAGCAGAAGGTGAAAATGGACATCAAGAGAGATACGGAGTGAAGAAGGAACAAAATGGAGTTTAGGTGAGATGAAAAAGTTGAAGAATGGAAGATTGCACAGGAAGGAAAATAATGTAAAACAGAGAGCTAAGGAAGTTGGAAGATTTTGCTAGAGGTGAAGAAGGTGAAAAACGAAGAGCAATAGGGATACGAGATTCCCCGTTTCCCTTTCCCGTGAAGCTGTTAACGGAAGCTTTGTAATATGATTACTTCCAACAAACAACCTAAAAAGAGATAACAGAGGAATTGGTTGTCGTGTTACAACAGATTCCAAGTTACATTGGGCTACAATCAAGAAAAAAGAATCGATGACTACCAAAACAAGATTCGAATTCTACGGCTAAAAAACAAAACACACATAAACAAGGTTGTGGTACGCACCTTCCGCTACCACACACTCTACATATTTTGGTGAAATATATATATATATATATATATATATACTAGCAAACTTGCACGTGCATTCGTCAAGTGGCAGATTGAAAGTACATTTAACCCACGAGTTTTATATATTTTTTCTATTTGAAAGTACTATTAGGTTTTAACCTATAAATATTTTTTTCCTAATTTTACACAATGAGAATAATTAGAGGGAGTAAATTGGTGGTTGATAATCTGGTGGAAAACGTGATTCCCAAAACCCAAAAAAAAAAGAAGAAAGGAAAATAGAATGATGTATGGAAGAAACTTTAATGAAACTACTCCTAAAACTCACATATATTTACTAAAATGTAATTTTTACTTAAATATTTACAAAAATGCAAGTTTTTCAACGAATTTTCCAATGCAAGTTCCTTGACAAAATTTCCATCTGAGCTTGGTGATAACATTTTAGTGGCCCATGGCAAGACTAGCTTTGGGAGCCCTTGATGAGAAATTAATATCCAAAAGCTAGATTTGGGCATTTTCCTTCTTTCAAACAGGTACTGGTGTAACCTAATTTTTATAACGAGAGGAATGCACAAACAGCTAGCCAGCATACAAACTTCTAGTGCCTCAAAATGCTGTCATAAATTAAGAATCAACAAATCAATAATAAAGAAGAGAAAAAAAAAAGATAAAAATATTATTAAAAAAATTGAAAAAATTCCTCAATCACATACCCCAATTAAGAGGAACAATCACTATCACCTTGTCGTCCATTCCCACTATTTAGAGCAGATGAGGGTCGATAAAACTATGAATAAAAGACATGTCCACAAGAAAAAACTCTAGTTCTGGTTTCTGATATTCAAGATTCTTATATCGTTTTATAGATCTGAAATTATACTATATTCAACCAAAAAATAAAGTCAATTCTAAGAATGATGAGAGAAAATGAATAACAGCATGATCCTCATGGCTCTAGTGCACATATAACTTGCATTAGAGACAATCATTCCCTAAAATATCAGAAGATTTAATGTAACTAATTTTCTCTAGTTAATTGCACCATACATATAATATTACAGATTCAGATAAAGCTATGAGCATAGTAAGGGTTCTCGCCAAATCAAATTTTAACATAACTATAAACACACTTATTCCTCAATTAAAAAAATAAATAAATTGTAGTTTGGCAACCGTACCTTGTGGATGTGAAGTATTTGAAATTGAGCAAATAAGGGGAGAGACACAGGAAGAGGAATGAGGCCGCAATGGTGGGGGAGAAATCTGAAATTAAGAAATTATCAGATATTGTAGTTATTTTTTTATCTTCTCTGTGGTATATATAAGGAAGTATAGTGTATTATAGAGATACTTTAAGAAAAGTAATGGTTTTATTAGTGAAAGATTCCATGCAGTAAAAACTTTTAAAGTCAATGAAAGAGGATTTAGGGAAACCATTTTTATGCAGAAAATCTCTCCATAATTATTCACTCCCTTCCCACTCTCCATAATTCTCTCTCTCTTCATATGTGTCTTTGTAAATCTCCCTAATTTTTATCCCCCACATTTAGGGAAAGGAAGTCCACGCCTATTGTGGATAATTAAGTGCCTTTTTTTTCTTATCCTTTTTAATACCTAATAATAATAATTATAATTAATAATGACTTTCCCCTTTCTCCTCCACGTTTAGAGAGAGAGAGAGAGAGAGAGAGAGAGAGAGAGAGAAGAGAGGAGTAAAAGCAAGATTTATTAATTATATTTAATGATTACTCTCCCCTTTCTACTCCACTTTTAGAGAGAGAGAGAGAGAGAGAGAGAGAGAGAGAGAGAGAGAGAGAGAGAGAATTATAGAGAGAAACGTTGCTACCATGGGATGATGAGAGGATACATTTTGTAAGAGATGGAAAGAGAGATTTTAACAGGTGTGTGTGTTTTTTTTTTTGGGTATATCTCTCTCCATAGATTTAATTCTCTCTCTCCCCCCCTTTGTGCTCCACGTTTTTTTTATATCCCTCTTTTGTTATTTTTTTATTAAATAATTATAGATATTTATATGGAGAGAGTTATTTTTTTTATTAAATAATTATAGATATTTATATGCAGAGAGAGAGAGAGAGAGAGAGAGAGAGAGAGAGAGAGAGAGAGAGA
>NC_056563.1:22283639-22288505 GCF_013358625.1 Macadamia integrifolia | reverse complement strand
GAGAGAGAGAGATAATTATTTTTTTTTTATCTTCCATTTTGAGGGTTTTTTTTGGTCATTTGAATTTTTTTTTTGGGTGTTTTTTTGGTCATTTGGAAAAATTTTTTTAGTAGATGTCAATGGTTTTTTTGTCTTTTTGAAACAAATATACCGAAGATAGGGAGTACATACTTTTTAATAGTAATATGATAATATGATAGTATGATAGTATGATATATATATATATATATATATAGGTTGGGTAGAAATATTTTGGTAAAATCTACTTATATTGACTCTAAATGTGATATGGGCAAAGGGTTCCATGAGTCTATAAAGTAGGCCATGTCAAGACAAAATTCATTCTTTATTAATTTTATTTAAAAAAAATTAAAAAGATAATCATGTGTGTGGACGTACATTACGTAGTAGCCTTAGAGACACTTTTCCCATAAACTATACCTTAAAAAAAGACACTACATAGTACATAAATGTTATATCATATATATGAGGAAATGTTTGTTATGAAAGAATGCAATTCTGTGTACAAGAACCAATAGAAGTGCACGAAGAAGCATCAATAGGACGATCATTTTCTACTTCCTTAGGATTGGGTGAGGCCGGGGAGTCTCCCCCCAACACCCCCCCCCACACCCCAAAAAAAAAAAAACAAAGAGAAAACACTCCAAACACTCCTCTCCATCCACCAATATAACCAATGGGGGGTTGGTAGTCTAGTGGTGAAAATACTCTCAATCCATCATCGCTTGAGTCGGCTGGTTGTGGGTTTGAATCTTGGTATGCCCACTATAGCCCATTGGTCTTGCGGAAGCATTGCTTGCCATACGGGGGCTTGTACTGGGGGCTATGATCACTACCATGGAACACCCTTTTTTCTATACCAAAAAAAAAAAAAAAACCATCCACCACTATATAATATACATGTAATTTTATTCCATTAGATCCATATAAGAAGATTCTGATCGGACGAAATTAACGGATATGGGTGAAGAGAACCCATCTTCACCGCGAGTGGAAAAATATCGGTTCAAACTTCAAAATGATAAAATTCACAAAACCCATAACCCAAAACCCTACTGTAGTACGCAGAGTAGAGTGCCACCTTCCCCATACGTTCGTTGTACCTGTACCGAAGTCGCAAGGTCATACCAACTGGTGGAGCTAACCCATTTTGCAGTTATAAACAAGTTCTAATATTCTGGAACTCGGTAGAATCAATTCTTCCGAAATCCGAATGCAAGCCATAATAAGCCTTATGCTTGAAACATTTCCGTTTTGGGTTGGAGAAGGAAGATGAGGTGCATATTACTCAGGAGGTGACTCTCCTGCACATTTTGCTTATGTAATCTCCTTTGGCCCTGACTGTTTATATCTGTGTTATTTTTTGTGGACGTGTTTCGTTTTATACAGTTGGTGGTTACTCATTGCGGAGCAGAGTTTGTTGAACTGAGTTTTTCGATTGATTTACAATGTTAAATTGGGTTTTCTTTTGGGTTTTGAGTACTGATTTCACAATTTTTGGATATTGACAGCTTGATTTTGTTATCACACCTTTATGGGAGATGATGAGGTTCTAATAATGACGCAAGACCATGGCACAGAGAGGAAGACCGCGCACCAACTCGAGGCTCTGGAAAAACTCTGTTCAGGTCTTATCCAAACATGTAGAAGAAAACGGGATTGTTGTCAGTTTATGGATCCCCCTGACAATGTTGCAATTATACTTCGCATGTGTGTTTATTTGTTTGGTTTTGATGTGAATTTTACCTTGAGTTTTGCGTTTTTGGTGGCGTCGCCCCCAGCTCTTCTCCTTTCACTATAAACCTATTCCTTTCCGGGGGAGAAAATGGAAATAGGAAAATAAAAACAAATAGATGTTTAGGGGACAATTTTTCTTTATGTAACGTTGAGTCTACCTTTTTCTAATATTAAATGCTGCAGAGGACCATTATCCTACACAAAAAGCTATGGAGGACTCTGCTGTGATTCTGAAGATGACATATAAGCAAGTACGTGGCTGGTTTGCTCAAAAGAGGAGAAGGGAGAGAAGGGAAAATAGAGTATGTTTATTGAGTAAGAAATGTTTAATAAGCAGAACTGATTGTAGCACGCTAAGTGGATGTGGAAAAAAGATATTCAAGTCAGATTCGTTGGCTCAAAGAGTGGAAACATCTTCATTTTCAAAACCCAATCAGTTGCGGCTGGTAAAGTTAGACCAATTCAAGAAGAAGCACCATAGGTCATGTTATACCAGTCAATGTGTTGGGCATGGAGATGGAAGGACCCAACCCCTGCAGCTGAAGAACTTTATGCTTCAAAGCAGGAATACGAAGCTAAACAAAAAGGTTTACCCCCTTCAAGACATGCTTCCTCCAGATTACATTCTGCAGAAAGTATTCAGTAAAGATGGTCCTCCTCTTGGTGTGGAATTTGATACTCCTCCTGGTGCATTTGGCCGTCGGAGAGGTATTTTGTACCTTCCTATGCTGTATTTATTAATTTTGGTCATTGTGATGCAGATATATTAGTTGCCATGTTCTTTTCCTTGGAATAATAGTAATATAGATCCTCCTCAATGAAGAAATAACTAAAGACGTGACAATTGAATTGACACACACATATGTCGACTAAGTGACGCCTTGACAATTATGCACCACGTGATGGTCTCACATGCTGATCTGTGTCTATGTGTGGCCCTCCGCACATTAGGGGGGGGGGCTTGTTGTGTTTATATACATTGCTCTATTCCTTACTTAACATCTCGAGCTTTTGGGATAAGTTGTTGTAACAAAGTTGAACCTGAGAATTTACTCAGAAGAAGTACTGAATTTACAGTAACTTGAAGACAAACTGAAGTTCTTGATTCATCACATCATGGGGTGGCTGTATGCGTGTACGTGCATTTATTGTTTTGGACTGAACAAACTCATGAACAGACTTGGATTGACCTGGACAAAATCCTATATTGAAATTGAAAACAGAGACGAAACAGCTAAATATAGCCGTGAGCCGTCGGCCAGTTAATGAGAACTTCTAAGTTCTAATCCATCTCGGACTCTTGACATAACTTCCAAATATCTAGCTGGAAAACACAGATCTACTTCCAGTCACTGATACTAACAATCAAACATAAAAAAAAAAAAAAAAAAAAATCTAAGATAACTCTAAAACCAACCCATGATTTTAACTGTACTGGATACTGCATCAATTGGAGGCGATAGTATGTGTAGCGCATTCTGGCCAACACCTCTCTTTTTGGAATATAAATGTTTTGGGTTAGTCAAGGTTGTTTGCGTGTTGCATGCTTTGAGGGAGCAAACTTGTTCTCATTAGTCATTTGCTTCTAACACACCCACCCACCCCCCCCCCCCCCCCAAAAAAAAAAAAAATAAAAAACAGAAGAAAAGAAAGAAAGAAAAGAAAAAGAGAACAGGAATTGGAAGTGAAAAAGGGCATGTGGCTTCTCTGTTAATTCCTTTTTTTTTTTTCCTTTTCTTGGAAAATGCTCTGTACCTTCTATGACTTGATTTCTGTATCCATTGTTTGGTTGTAGGTTTGCATTCTAACAATCTGCAATTATAATATTGGGGGTTTTATTTTTATTTGAAATTGATGTCCTTGAAAACGACGCTTTTTACCCAAAAATTTCCTGCAGATTCCATATTCTGAATTTTTACCTACATTCTTGTGACCTGCTTGATTCGCACAGGTGCCGGAAATTCTCTTTCTGCTTGCCACGACGACAAAAATGAACCCAAAGGGAGAAAGGTGGTGGAAATAAATTTACAATTGGTTGAACATCTTTGGGTTTGATAAAATTTGCCATTATATTTGTAGTGATAGCAGTAAGAGGCATGACTATCAAATATTAATCGTTGGAAAAAAAAAAAAAATCTGGAGCAGATCCTGCATTGATGCTGTTTGAATATTTTCTTTTGCAAGTTATGGTTATTAATAAAAACTAATCATTTGAAGCTGTGTATTATACTTACCGTGTTACTACTTGTCAAACGTTTTTATTGCCTAACTATTTTTATGATAATTATAAATTTTATGTAATGGGGAGAACCCCAAAGAACAACTTCACTTACTGTATACAATGTTGAAGCACAGCAAGCTATGGTAGGGTTTACAAAGCATGGAAATTCTTCAAATTGATTGAAAAAAAACTTTGAAGCTGAGATTCCTGGACCTCTTATCATTGCAAAAAGAAACCTCTTGACCTGGTAAGCATCACTGACCTTTGAATGATACTGGATAGGAAAATATTGCCGCTGTTGGAATATCTTTGTCCGCAGGCTCCTCCGATGACTGATAGGTATTTTACTACTTAGCAATGATTAAAGAAAGAAGGATATTGTATTTTCAGAATTTGAAATTGTTGCTGCAAAAAAACCCCGCGAGTTGGTCCTGCACAAGCACAAACGGCGGAGGCCCGGAGCTTTGTCCGGGGTTAGTCCTCCAACGCTCAAGTTAGGGTCGGCTGCATAGTTTTCAGTAAGGGAGTAATAGTGAGGGTCTGAGAGCTTACCTCCTTCCTTCCTCTCGGCCTCCTTATATCCTTCTTCGGGGCTAGGGTTTCTTTCTTGTCTTTTCCTCTGTCATTCTCCCATACCACCGTCCTTCTTGTGGGGAATATTCCCCTCATGCAAACAACGTGATTGAGCGTGATTGAGTCCTTGGAATCCTTATCTGGTGGAGGACACGTGTCTCAGGGGCGACACGTGTCATTTTCCCACCAAGGGATCAATTTGGCTGTATCAGGAGCCCCCTTACTCCCACTAGGAGTTTCTTCCTGGGGGAGTAACCAACTTTTTTGCAATCACCACTCTTTTTCCTTCTCTTCTTCTTTTTTTTTTTTTTTTT